>NC_134365.1:174729076-174956576 GCF_035582795.1 Mycteria americana | reverse complement strand
TTTAACTTATTTTAGTGGGGGGAAATGCAGGCATTAATTTAGAGCTACTGATGCAATGAAATGGAGGAATATATTTGAGCTATTAGCCGCTTCAATCTCCTGCCCACAAATAATTGATGAGTTTCTATTAAAGATTGACAAGCCGGCAGACTGCAAAGCATTTTTACTCGAAAATGCACCATGGTTAGCAAATATGCATTATACCTTTTATTCTATTGCTATATATTAACAGTTTTGGAGTTGAATTTTTTTGTTTCTTATAGGCTTATTGGTTGGTATTTGAGTAGGAAGAATTTGCATGAAGTAGAAAGAAAAAAGAAAGAAAGAGAGAGAGAGAAAGAGAGAAAGAAAGCAAGCAATGCACGCACACACATCAGAATTCTCCTTAGCCATTTTTCATGTGTTATTACTTACTGTTTCATGCAAATTTTTTTAGGATTCTCTTCAACTCACCTTCTCTGTTTCTGGGTTGGACTATTGGGATGCATCAAAAAATGTGGAAATGTAAATTCTAGTAATGTTAACAGAGCTTATGAAGAGCAGCAAGTTTCTCATCAGCACTGTTCATATGTAAGCAGAGTGATAAAACTCTTAAGTAATTTTATCCTCAGCTCTGCTTTCCATGAGAAGTTATGTATTTATAAAATAACGAGGCAAAAATAAGTAGAAAATCTTTTATGTATAGTTTTTAATCCATAAAGAAAAAAAAATGATCAGTGAAAAATTATGACAGTTCTCAGTTTTATTCATAATATATGTCCCTGTGATTTGTATACTCAGAAAGATTTCTTGCTATTATAAGCAAATATTTTAAGACTTGCAAGTTGGCTGTAAACTCACTTTGTTTTGCTTACTTATAATGGTTTGTTGAATAAATATACTTGCATTTCATTCTGTATAATATCATTCTTATAGAAGAAACATTGTTTTAAGTAACATATTAGGAGACAAACTGAAGCATCTTTTCTTTAGTGGAATCAGACTTGGGAAGAGAAGGGGGACAAGAAGGGAGAAAAAGAGATCTGGATATTTTAAAATTTGAAATCTTAAAATTTGCTTAAACAAATAAAGAGTAACTACATCAGCTGTTTTTTTATTCTCAGCATCTGCTTTTTTGATTCCACCTTTAAATTTGTGCAAGTAGGCAACAAAATAAGCAATCAAGAAAATTAGAGCTTAGGTGCAACTTGAATGAGCTTAATTTATTGTTACCACATCATTTTACTTTTTGGTAATAAAATGTAATTCTTATTCCAGAATTCCTACACAGTAACAAAGAAATAAAACCTATTATTTTTAAATTGTATGGTATCTCCATAGTAAAATGAATATTCAGGGCATTTTTTTTCAATATTTATTCTCTGAGATAATCCCATCTAACAAGCAGTTAATATGCTGATGTGTAGAGGAACATTTTTGATGACACAGATCTTTTAAAACAGATTGTCTACATGTAAATAAACCTACATATGCCACAAATCAAAAGTTTCTACTTCAGAAAACTCCAGCTGCTAGGTAAATAGACCTGCATACATTTTTGGCTTGCAGTGCATGTTCCATAATAGGTTGTGCAATAGGATTTCATTTAACTATATGGATTCAAATATTTGTTACTGCCCACTTTGGGGAAACAAAATTAAAATGGTTTGGTGGCTTATAAGATATGTAAGGAATAAAAACAGAAGCCCAAGCATCTTAGAAATGCAGAAGGTATATTATTAAAAAATAATAGAATACAAATACTAGGGAATATCTTTGTTATGTACAATGTTACTGGCTACATATCTTAGCTTCATTTTGTATTTATGAATATATTTTCAGTAGAAGGATAAATAGGTAAAAATAGTTCACTACCATATGATTTGTTTTATCCTTAGGCATTGCCTGGGGTTACTGGTACAGCCCTGGCTCTCAGTACCGAAAAGTGAAATGTGCAACAATGAAAATTTTATTAAAACGTATGTTAACCCATTACAGTATGTTCACTTCCAATTCTTTGTAAGAATGCGTGATGTATCATTTTGTGTGTGTCATTTTTTTAAAAAGATATGAGTCAAGTAGAGGAGCAAATTTAATGGGAGAATTTTATGGGAAACATTATACAAATGGCAGAGTGTGCGATTCCCATTATTAAAATAATTTGTCATTGTATGAAAAAATGGTATAAATTTCAAGAAAGAGTCTTCTTTAGTTATCTGCCCCTTTTTAATGACAGCGGCTTTTGTGCAGTAAAGGCAGACACGTTTTCAAGCAAAGCCCATTTCAGACCAGAATTTCTGAGAGCCCTATTAATGTTTCATGCTAATCAAGGAGAGTGGGAAATAGAGCTGACAGGTGCTTTCTACTCTGCTTATTCCTGTCTTCCTGCATTAGACATTACTAGCTAAAAAAGAGCCAATATGGTTCCTTTCCAGTGCATGTCGCAACAAGGGCAGGAATAAAATGCTTCTTTTTATAAGTTTATAGTTGTTTTTCTTATTGCTTCCACTGGTGACATCCACAAATATATAGATGCGGCAATTATTAATAAATTATTTTACTTCAAACCACGACCTGAATCGGACTCTGACATTTCCCCCAGCGCACTTTGGAAACTCCAGTGCGCTGGTAGCGCATCTTCTGAGATAAACTGAGGTCCACCTGAGATCCTTGTTTTAACAGCACACATGGTAGTATTTCCATCTGAGCCAGAAAGAAACACATACCTTTACTCTAGGATGAGTCTTTTTGATTAAGAAATGCCAAGGTGAAGAACAAAAGTAAACTCTTCATGAGGCAGCTTGAAGACAAAACACGGAAGCTGCAGCAGGCGTTGCTGGGGCTTGCCCTTTGCCACCCTCCCCTACCCCAGGTACCGGACTTGTACCTCTGGGTTAGGCAGGCAGAGCAGCAGCACTCTGAAGTAAGTGCTCAAATCCCGTATATAGCTGAAGGAGAGAGCAATATACCTTTGAAAGTCTACCGGGAAGTCCCATCTGGCTGAGTTTAGGTACACAAGTTAGGCAGGGAGGCTGTCCCTCTGGAGGCCCTCAAAGGCACATGTCTCTGGTGCCCGCGCAGAAAGTTTCGGCGCTTCCTTTGGGAAGCCTGCTTCAATAGGCAGTTAAATGCAGATGCAAGTTAGGTGCCCAAGTGAGGTAGACCAGATTGTAGCCTCTGACAACAAAATGGCTGAAGTCTGCAAGGTGGGACTTTACTGAACTGTATTTGTACAACACACAGAGGGAATTTCATAACTGCAGCAGCTCGCAATCCTTAAATTAGCTTTGCTGAAATAATCAGGAAAAGGGGAAACCGAGCCCACTGTTCCAGTATATTGCTTTTTCTACGCAAAGCAGATATTGTTAAACCATCCTAATTGTGCATGACAGTCAGCGTAGCTGTTTTTTCATGTAAATTATAATATATACAATAGCTCAGAAAACATTGATTTACTTTAGGATCTCTATAGACCTTTTGAGCATTGAAAAAAGCTGCATTTACTTAATTGAAATTACTTTCTATTGTAAAATTTAATTGAAGCAGATCCCTAATCCAGACCATTTTACACTGATTTAACTCTTGCCTACTTTGTTTTTGTTTGCTAGTAATTTACTGCTTTAAGTTGAACTAATAAATACATTCACACATATTTGAATATGTATGAATCCAGCTTAAACAAGTCTATATTGAGAACCCGATTCAGTTTAGCTAAATTCATTTAAACCAGTGTAACCTTTCCTCATGACATGGACATGAATTTATTAAAAAATTGTAGATTATAACATGAAAATAATTACCACCTTTCTCTGGCAGGACACAAACCAATACCGCTTATTTGCTGGTTTTAAGGAAATTGCCAGCACTTTTCTATCAAATTTATTTTGCCGTTAAGAATACATGATTTCTACAGTGAATCGTGTCTACCTTCAGTTTCATAATCAGTATGAAGAAATGCTACCAGAACAGTCAAATTCAATTTCTTACAGGAGTGTTTTCTCAATGTCATTGGAATCCCCTTGAATAATGATGGTGAAGCACATGTGGCTCATAGTACCAAAGGACTTGTGCCTATATTGTCTTGTTTACTATGTCAAATATTGTATACTTAAAAAAAAAGCTTTAATAAATCTTTTGCTTCTGTCAAAAGCAAATATCTTTTAATGTAAACGTAAAGATGAGTGAACCATTTCTCCCTACGTACATTCTGCAAAGTTGCCACTGTCTATGTGCCGTACATGGGAATGACACTGGTGCCTTCAGGATAGGACAAAATGTTACAATTTCGTACAGAAGTTGTCACAGAAATAATTCATCGGAAGCAGGAAGAATGTAATTCTTTACCAACAAGAATCTCAGATTTTTAGTCTTAACTTGCACCACAATTGTTTATAAACTTATTTTCATCAGGCCCCTATATTTAGTTTTTGTTTAAAGGATTAATCCAGGGAAACTCAAGAGAGTTTGCTTTCTGGCTTTGATACTTCCCCATTATGGTGGGGGAACTGGGAAGTTTTAGCCATTTTGCCATTGGAGCTTAACTCTCTAAAACCTATGGAGAGCAGTACATAAGTGAGAAGCCTCCACTTCACCCTTCGGATAACACAACTTCTATTGCCAAAAGCCCTATGAGCTCCACCTGCCCTAGAATTCCCATAGCAGATGTCAAGATTACATAACGACCTTGTTTAGATTTGGCCTCTAAACTTAGGGAAGGGTATCTAAGCAAGATTCACCATGCTCACTGTCTTTTCTGCCTGGGAAATGTTCACCACAACACAAATGTTTAGAGGTTTATAGTGAGTCTACAAGACTACATTAACTGTCATAGATTCATGTCATAGATTCATGTCATAGATTCAAAGTGTCATAGATTGGTCCAGTGTAATGTGACTCCTGAAGGTAGCTTCCATAATCTATTCTTTTTCCAAGTTATTTTTCTTTCTTTCTTCAGTGGAAAACTGACTAAAGGAGAGACATTTTTCTTAGGACTGATCACGTTTCAGAACTCATGGATGATTCTAAGGTAGTGATTTTCTTTTATTCGCCCTCCAGTGCTGAATAGCATTTCCTAGTGTTGTTAAAGCACTGAAACACTGTACTACAAATTAATATTAAGAAATATCTGCTTCATCCTAACACATTTTAAATTATATATTTTCTTTCTGTCCTTCTATCTGGAACAGTCACTTAAAGACCGAGACTGAATATGTGGATGTATACATTAGTACATTAAGTTCTTTGCTGTCCTAGTGAGGAAATGAAGATTTTAATGTGTTCTTATGAAAGGTCTTTTGGGACCCCTCCCAAAACATAGAAATAAGTTGAGAATATCAGGTTTTCAATACAAATCTTGGGCAAGTCCTGTACAGTACCTCCTAGCAAGTACTAGATGTTGTTTAACTTCCACCTACTAAAACCAGGTATTCCTTTCACCAAAGCAGAAGGGCTGCTTTCATCAAGGTTTGAGACCAGGAGATATGTGCAGGCGCAAATAATATACTGCCTATGCCACATCCAGATTCCAACACTCACTGTCATTAAACCTTGGTTTCCTCATTTACTCTACATTTACATTTATGCAACCAAGACTTTGGATCTGTGCAAATATGTTGTGCATGGGAGAGTCCCAGTGGGATTGTGAAGGGAAACCCATAGAAGGCTTCACATTGAAGTTTCAAAGGCTTCTGCATCAAAACTGTGCTCTATATCTATGACTAGATATCCCTTGCTCAAAAATTAATTGCTTCTTCCCATCCTGCCTTCTCTGCAACAATTCGTAATATGGCTGTTTACATATGAAGACCTTCTGCAAACAATATCATTACTCTGGCTCCCTCAAGAAAGCTTAACTAAGACCTGTTTGGCCCATTATGGAAGATACCTTATTCATACAAAATCCCAAGAAAAAAATCCCTTCCTGAGGAGATAATAGAGTCCAGACTGACAAGCCATATCCAGGATAAGAAAAATGTAGCCACAGAAAGTTTGTGTTTGGGTTTCATCTTATCTGTCCTTTGACTTCTAGGTCTGATAGTCACCTTTCAAATTAACACCCTTAGACCCTGATTCTTTAGAGTCCTTTTAGATGTTAAGATTGACAAAAAAAGTGAGCTGGTCCCTAGAAGCAGTCATCTGTCTCTTTAAAGAGCATCTGAGCAACTAGCTAAGGTGAAGATCTTGTCCACACACTGACCTGGAATTCATAGGTAGTGGCAGGGCTAGAAATGAAACTGGGTCTCTCCAATCCCATCTCATTGCCCAGCTATTACAACTTGCTGCCTCTGAGGTCAGGCTACAGAAGGACAATGTTCAGCTATAGCAAAGGAGTGTAAAAGAAAGGCAGTTTGCTCCTATTAGGTTAAAGCGAGCAAGGCACTACAGATTTCCATCTATGGTGATATGCTCTGACAAACACTTTACGTTTAATTAACAGGACCAAATTCTCCTTTAATTTATGCAAGTGAAGCTCTATTGGCTTCAGCAGAGTTAGCTCTGCTGTAATTGAGAGAAGAATTTGGCCCAGCATCTGTAATAAATCATTAATGAGCATGTAGTAAGATAAGTTTTAATGATTAATTAACAATGTATTTTTTGGAGAAAAGTATTCTTAACATGCCCTTAATGTATCAAGTGATAATTACAATATTAAAAGCCTACTGATTAAAGCAATTAATTATATGCTTAATTTATTTACTAATTAAGCTTTAATATATGTATAGTTAAGTAATTGCTAATGAGTATTTCACATTTGCTAAACAGGTCTGGCAGTAATTACATGGGAAACACTATAAAATGATTCTTCTAGTGATTATATGAAAAAATGCAACATTCTTTGGGTTTTTTTCTTTCTTTTTGTTGGTTTTTTTTTTTTCCCTAAATGAATTAGTTGGCTTGCATTTTCCCCTTCGTGAATGGAATGTTTACTAGAATGCAAGCTTCATGGGTCTGAAAGGGCAGTGTTTCTGGACGAATATGATGAAATACGTTTCTGAAGCACAACTCAGTCATGCCTACATGAAAACAACAATCTTCCCCCCTTGTGCACACAGAGCTAAAGCCTGCAGCTTTCTTAGTTTGTATTCAGATCTTACTCAGGCAAAATTTCAGCTGATGTTAATGAGAGTATGTTAGGACCACAACTGTTTATTCTTTGGTTATGGCAAGAACTTTTGGCTCCGGAGCTGGACTCTTATGTCTTTAATTCATACATGATGCAGGAGAAAGATATGCATCTTTCAGTCAGATGTGGGTTCCTTAAATCATTGCATATGCAGTATCTATTGTTGCAGTCCTTACTTTAAGTCTTATACTTTCTATGGACAAAACTCCAATTAAAGCAGATGAAAGTTTTGCCTAAGCAAACAACAAAGCAATAGGATCACTTTTAGATGTACCTGATCACACAGAGGGAATTCCCAAGGTCCTTATTCATTTAAATTCCTATTGCATCCTAAGTGAAACCTGAAGCCCAAGCTTCTGGTCCTTGCCCAAGTTGTATCACAAACTACAGAAGAAAACACAGTCCCTCTTTTTCCACCTCTGTGGTCCACACATTGTCTTCAGGGAGACGTTATCTCAGTGTAGATTCTGAAATGTTTAAAAACATAAATAGCAGTGGCATACTGCATATAGCATGGCTTGGTGGAAAGAAACTGCACACCATGAAGCAGTGTTCAAGAAAGGGTTAGTGCTATGACTATAATTACTTCTTACTCCACTAGGCAATACGATAAGCAAGCAGGACACCTACAGCATTGACTTGTGGGGGTAGAGCCTAGTAATGAGACAACCCCCAGCCTAGTTAACCACCCCTAGCTTTTGGATAATAGAGATCTGGAGATATTTAAGTAGTTTTCTTCTCTTTCCTACTCTTAGCTTGCTTCTCTCACTTTAAGCTTGTGTGTCTTTCTGCAAAATCCCAGCTGCTCCATCTGCCTAAGTTTGGAGCCTGGGGACACCTTTTCTTCCCATCCCCCAATATTCTGTCCGGATACATCTTCTTAGTGCTCTAATTTGTATCTAGCAGGTGAAAGTGCGTGTTGACCCAGAGCACATTCCTGGGAGAGCAAAATTAAATAGGTTGAGTAAGTCTGGGATGCACATAAACAGGTCTTAATGTAGTCTGTACTCTCATCCCACGCATTAATGAAGTGGGAGATGGACTGAATCTCACCAAAGCATGGGCTCTTCGTAAACTCTTCATTCTGTCACCAGATCAGAAATGGACAGGAGTGACAAATGGACACAAGGGACTACACCCCCAAATACAGGGCTTAGCCCTGGCTTGCATAGAGCATTCATTTTTCTGCCAATAAAGCCTCATGTAATTGGTTGCCAAGACCCCATGCATCTGCCTAACTGGGGGTGTGTGGATTACCACAAATCCAACCCAATCTGTGGTAAAATTCCAGAATCATTCCCAAGGAGAGATTAAATTACATTTATATAGCATACGCCATTACTCAGTTATATGAAAATGCATTCTTCTAGTAAAATTGGGTTTTGTGTTTATTTAAGAGATAGCAAACAAAGGATGAGGACATGAACTGAAGATGGGAAGCTACTGGCCAAAGATTTAAGAGTTGAGAAAGCACGTATCTATTTTTTTAAAAAGTGGCATTAGCAAGGTATTTCAGCCAAATGTCCTCCCAGAGGAATCAAGCCTGTAGCTGAGTGGCTTCAGCACCCACTGACACCGGGGAGAGTCCAAAGTCTCCATGAGCATCATGTATCTCCTAAGGCTGACAGATGTTACCTTGAATGACCTATGTAGACATATTCCTTAGAATTAAGTAGGGAAGTTGCTGACCACACAGGAACAACTGCTGTCAGGCTATGACCTGATGCGATCTGGCAATCAGAATTCTGCTGCTGAACTTCACGGCTTCGAAGATAAGTTTGGGGGCATTTGGGGGTTCATAAAAGGAAAGTTATCTACATTAACGCTCTGTTCAGATTGCAGTAATGACAGTGCTTCACTGGTTGTCAGTGGGCCGGAAAGATTTTTTCTTCTTTGTTCCATACTTTGTCTTAGGGACAGCCAGGGGGTTCACCTTCTTCTGAAGCACTGAAGACTGACCATCAGAGCTATGGATTTTTATGTAGGTCTTAATGAAGTTAGCAAAGACTGTAGGATCAAACCTTACTTAAAATATCAGGAAATCTTTTTTCTGACTGCTTTCATGGTAAAATCCTAGTGAACAAAGCTGAGAGGAGGCAATTCCATAAGTGCTCCTCTCTCCCTGCACAGCAGCATCCCTTCTCTGTGCAATGTGCTGAGAGTCCAGCCCAGAAATACCCATATCTCCTATGGAAGATGGGTATTTATGGTCAGAGTCCTCACTCTGTTTCCAGACCACTGGAAGAAGCTATTTCAGTACTGACAGGTTCAACGTGGTAGGAACATAGCATTTGTTCATCTCCTTTGGCCTGCAGATCTTTGCTGGTGAGGGGTCCACAGCTGGACTGCAGTACTCTTTGGCCATAGCTGACTTTTAAAGTAAAGAAATGTAATGGCCTGAGTGGCGGGCTGAGGGGAAAATTGTGATCCGTGTTTCAAACCGCTCCAAGGAGAAGTTTAACTTCCATGTAAATTCTATCAATGCCATGCTGAGACAGAAAAAAAGCAACCACCAGGAATACTGAAAGAAGACTGTCTATTGGATGCCATTCTCATGCGAGTATCTTTAAAGCTACATTTTTCACTGTGGTTCTTTTATAAGCAAGGTGCACAGAAGAAAGAAATTGCTGATAGTAGGGTAGCAAACCATGATGCCCAGAAAGGTAGGCGTTTTCCTTAGAAAAGCCTTGCTTTTACCTTACCAGGAGATTCTTCTCAGTAAGGACTTTGAAATGGTTATTAGGAATTAGAGGGCTTGGAGCACAGAAAATGGAAAGTTAAACCACCTGCACTACACAGCCTTCTTCATCCAATCAAACTAAAGAGCTTTGGGAAATTTTACACACACTCATAGGCTAGGTTGGTACTAGAAAATTAAATGGAGATATTTTTCGAACAATTTTTTCCTTTCTGTCCTGTGAAGTGTATTAGGCATCTGTAAGTTCTATGGAAATTTTAGAGAGGAAAAGGGGGAAATTTCAGGAACAGGAAAATATGCGGGGCAGAGTTTTGAGACAACTTTAGATTCCTCCTAAAAGACTGCAAAGAAACTAGGTTTCCACAACTCAACATTTTTATTCTTTTATTCTAGACTAGGATTTCAAGCTCATACTGAGCATGCCTTTGTGCTCCTAACCCATGTGTAACTCATACAGCTATGTGCAGTGCAATGGTCATTAGCAGAATGTATCAGAAATGGCTACAGAGGCTAAATAAATTTAGCACCTATACTGCTAAATAACGCAGGTCAGGAACTGTTCCCTCTCTCTGAGGCCAAGTGGCACAGCAAGACTTGCATCTACATATTTAAACTTTCTCTCCAACAAAACAGGGAGGCCATCTTCAAACCTCCTTTTGGGAAGGATCTGTAACGCTTTCTGTCTCTTGAGCAATACCCAGGCATTATTTGGCACAGCGCTAATCAGCGTAGGGCAAAAGTATACCAGGGAGAGTGCTAACAATTAAACTGACAGTCTAAAGACAGGACAGTGCTTGAACCTGTGCCCTGTGCCTCTTGTATTTCCCAGTATAGACGTAACAACATCTGTATTATGGTGGAAGATAGAATGGAAGAAGCATCTAAGAAATTCTGTAGTGAGAACTGTACATTCATTACATCTAATTACTCACATAATTTTCAGAAATGAGCTTCCCAGGCAAAACATATTGCCCTTCATTATTGTTTGCTATGTTTATTCTAGCTATGTCAAGAACCCCATTGTGAAACTCCCACTGATTTAAACAATGCCAGGATTTCAGCTATATAGGATGAGATGGTTCTGAGTGGTCCATCTAGGAACCCTTGTGCCATATCCAACTGCCTGTCTACCAGGCCCTCAAACACATTCCCTAGAGATGGCTGTCTCATCTGAGGAGTTCATCACTTCTTTCCAGAGACCAGCCTGAAAAACTGCCCCGAAACCCAACACCTTTAGTAAAGCAGTGGTGGTGATGGTGGTGTTTACCCACATGATAGAAATGAGAAAAGAGGGTGCACAGGAAAAACATGGCAGAACAGGGAGAATTGTCTAGCTTAAGACCTAAGACCTCCACTTGGCTAAAAATCAAACCAAAGTGACTTTTGCTTGCGGAGCACTGACATTTGTATTTGGCATTGGCTCCCGAAAAGTCTCTTGTAAATTTTGAAAATAAACCCAAAACAACTTCTGATTAAACGGACTTGGCAAACTGATAAATTTGCCTTCATTTAAATTGCTGGACACAAGGCACAAAACATGTCCATCTATGTTCCCAATTTAGTATTACGGAAAGCTCTTTAAGACACTCACCCCAAATGAGTGTAATGTTGATAACCTAGGGCTTCAATACTCCAAGAGCAACCCTGATGTGTGGCTTTATTGGAACAGATGCCTTTGAATGGAATATTGGTTGGGATGTTACTGTAGCCCTTTCTAGTCTGTGTCCTCCAAAAGGCAGTTAGGAAGCATGAGTCACTCATTCAGTATATAAACCAAATAGATATTAATTTCTGAAAATGCCTATTGTTTATTCTGCCTTCTCTTTTGATCACTAAGAGGCATCACACATTTGCAATATGAGAGCCAGAGATCTTGGAAACCAAAAGCTACACTTAAGATGTTATTTCCATTTTTTTTTTTCCTGAGTTTTGGATTTTTTTTGGTCTCCACTAGTTTTAACTGCAGCTATCAGTAGTTCATAAGGGAATGTTTTAATGTTTACATTTTCAATTATTTCATAATTTTATTTATTAGTTTCTAATGGATTAATTTAAAGGCTTGATGTTCACACCCAACATTTTTATTGCTGGCTTGATTTAAATCCTTTAGCTAAACAGCCCCTGGTTTACTTCTTGTAGGAAAAGGAAACACTCAAAGTGACCAGGTATTTTACTTATATTGACTGGTTTACCAGTTATTGTTGGCTTCAGAAAGGGTCACTGCCAGCATTGTTTTTCCCAAAGGCAAGATAGTAGTTCTTTCATTGAGTAGAGCCAGCTTTTTTCCCCTCTCTCTCTTTTTCGCTGCCAATTTCACTACTGATCTTGTGCAATAAAATGTGCTTGTCAAGAAAAATGTCAACCAAGTTTAAAAAGAATAGTCTGAGTAAAACTAAAAAGTAAATTATTTAAGTAGAGTTGTAGTCGAAACTTGAAAGAATTCTGTTTGGTGGTTTTCTTTACATCATTCTGCCAATGGAGGAGGAACTCTGAATTTCTAACTAGTGAAGCCCTGTCATAACTGGGGTTGACAGTTCACATTGAAAATTCTGTTTTCTTCTTTCCCAGGAAAGCAAGTCAAAGTTAAACCAACAAACTATTGTTAGCAAGTGCCTTACCTTTGTTCTGTGCTTCCTTATAAATTAGCCACTTCTGTTTTCTAGGTTGCCTGTAAATGGAATTCCTAGAATTTAGGGTCTCACATTAGCTATACTATTTAAAAATGCTAATGCATCCTTTTAGACAGTGACTGGATTTAGAGCATGTAAGAATCTGAATCAGAGAATGTTCACAAATAGTAATGAACAGAAAGGAAATATACTGTAAATTTGGGCCAGTACATGATGAATTCAGCTAGAAAACTGGACCACTGGGTTCCAAACTTAGTTACAGTTAAATATCAGTGAAATTAAGACATTTATATGAACACATCAAAGGTGTGTCTGATCTATCAGTATGATGACACACTGAATTTTGTATTTGCTTACTGATGTTCCTGCATACAAAATTTCACTGAAATGCACAAGACTGGACCTTTTGCACATTAGAGTTAGAATGTATCTAAATGTAGAAAAGAGCTGATTTTCCTGTAGAATTGCTGTTATAGCATTGTGTGCATGGAACTCTCTATAACCATACTTTTTTTCTGTATATCTATATATACATAACCTCTATTCTCTACTAATTGACTTATCAGTATATACTACAGTATATACATGGCCAGTTCATTAAGGTTAATTTGTTCAAAAATATTAGAAGCATTAATTTCTGGCTTATAGCTAATGGCTGCTCCCAGCCAGTGTCTTGTTTCATCATTAGTGTCAGCTAGATTATAACTCACACCCAACTGTTTTTACACTATCTAATAGAATCAATTGATGCAATGGTTGACAAGATGCTGTTTTGCATTTTGTCATCTCACTAATGCACATGGCTTAAAGGCATTGGCATCCATAATGTGGGGCAGTTTTGTAGGAGGCACAGAATAGGCTGAAGCTGCAAGGGCCATTTTCATAAAATATTAATGAAATTGAAAAATACACTGGGGTTGAAGGCTTGTCTGCTAAATGTAAGGTAAAATCTATTCTGTTCTGCTTTCTGATGACTGTAATTAGCAGCCCTAATTAAAAATTCAAACCTTGTGTATATTTGAAAGCATGAATCTTAGCTCTCATAGTGTTTATTTCCTTTACAAAGTATTTTATTTTACAACACTAATTGAACAGGATCCTTCCTAGCCTGACAGCCGCAGCTGGCTGGAGCCAGTTTATGTATCCAGTCTCTCTAGACTACTTCCTTTTGTAAGCAATAAAACATCTTTAAAAAACATGTATATGCTCTCTATGAGCCATTAACTCTGTGTCACCCAGTGTGGAACTGGCCATCCGCACACATGCATTGTTGTTTCCTTCACTTAAAAGTGACCTCTTTGAAAAGGCAGCTTTTTTCTGATCTTCAATATTTAATGTGGATTTACTTACATTAAATGACCACCTTTCTTAAGGAGACTTGGCCCAATTCTGACATTATTTATGAACAGCATATGCTGTGCAAAACAACGGAAGGAATCACCATTAGTTCCAGTAGAAAAATCTACTTTTTATCATCACTTTGTGTAGTTATTTTGAAATTCATGGTCAAGATACGAGGGCCCCACTAGGGAATATACGACTGCAACCCAAGTCCAAATTGATTATAACCACATTACTCTCTGGAATCCAATGTACAGCAAAGAAGACCATGTGAATGGGTTAAGTTTTTGCTGTTGTATTTCCTCTTTTCACTGTTTGCCGCAGGAATGGCTCTGAACTGTACCATTTCCTATTTTCCTTTCCATTCCCTGGTAAGAAGACAACACTAGAATTTTAATATCCAGTATAATGTCCATAATCAAAAGCAACATTTTCCCTCAGAATCTTGTATTTTTGCATAGGTGGTCTTTTTAGCTCCTCATGTCAAACCAACAAGGCCATAAGAGGAGGGGACAAGGTGGATGGACGGAAAAGGGTATTGGAAGACACTCCGATGTGGCTTTGCTAACCGAGTTCTTCACTGATTTATGCGAGAAAATAAAATTTGATGACGCACCCAGTTTGTGACAAAGGGTCTGATCTTGCAGTTCTTGCTCAGGCAAAAATTACTTCAGTAAGACTTTAGCCTGAGTAAGGAATTCTGGATCAGGTTCAAAGATTAGCAGTAAAATAATAATAAAAAAAAGAAAGCAAGAGAAACCCAAAATAACCCAGTCTTGAAGAACTGGGACCCATGTGCCAATAATTCGGGCTGTAAAATTTTAAATGTCATTGGATGATATTTAGCACTAATTTGTAGTGAAAAAATGAGAGTTTAACCTGAAGTATACACCTGTTTCTAATGTTAGAAAATAGTTTAAACGCTGTCAGTGTTTAAACTTCTGAAGGCTGTTTCCATTCTGCACTGTAATACAACTGGAACCTTCTTAACAGTTTTCACAAAATGCTTTGAAACTTTTTTATTTTTAAATTTTATTTCAAAAACTTAGGTTGGAATAGTTTATTTTTATCTTTCATGTCCACCCTTTCACCACCTGTAACCGAGGAGCATGCAATCAAGAAATCTAAAAAACCTCATTCCCACAGATCTACCTCCACAAACGTTTCAGCTCAGACAAAACAATGCACGCCAGTGAAATTTAATTTTTCTGAAAAATATTCAAACAAGTTCTGCTAAATGATTCTAGAAATCACCAAGGGACTAGAAGGCCAACACAGCCTATGTTTATTACTGCCTGGTTCTTCCCTAAGGTGGAATGTCTTCCCCTCACACTGCTTTCAAGAATCCATAGTTTTGGGCTGTGAGGCACATCTGTTACTGGTCCTGGGAAGGCATCCAGGGGTTTGATTACATGGTTTAGACATCTCAGCTTTTTATTAGAATGAGAAAGGGATTTGCAGTCTGCTCCTCCTTCCATACTCTATTTTCCACAGAAAAGGCCAGAGAGAAGCTGCAGCCTGCTTTACATATCTGCCAGAGCATGCTCTGGGACACCCCAGCAGGTAAATCTAGAGGCATCCAGAGAGCTCTTTAGCACACCTGTCCTTAATACTCATGTTTATTGCTTTCTCTCCTTCCTTTCACTTACCTCTCTTGAATTTAAAAACGTATGCAGGTACTAACAAAACAAACCACACCATGAGTGTTCACTGGAATTTCACAGGGAGGTTCCTTCCATCCTTTCTGAGATTCTTAGAGAAAAACCCATACTTTGGAATTTGGGTAAGAATCACCTCACCTCCTAAAAGCCAAACCATTCCTAGATCACTTTTAGCAGTCTAATCATGGGCATCTAGTTTAAAGTAGTCAGCAAGTCTCCCTTGGTAGTCAGAGTGTCCTAAAGGGCAGTTCAGCCCACCTTTACTGGGCACTTAGCATTGCTGAGCTGAACAGTTCTCCTGGGAGAGTGCTCTCTGTCCACCAGCTAAAGAGGAACTGTTTAAAAATAAACCACAAACTTCTAGATGACCACAGGTAGGTGTGATGTATCCAACCCTAATGTCATTTCTTTGGATGATAGCCACAGTTTTCTCCCCTCATGACAGCTAACCCTTTAGATGCCATTTATGGAGGGCCTGTTCCTACAAATATCCCTGTGTCTTCATATCTTGCAGGATCTGAAAACCACAAAAAATGAACAGTCCAAAACCAAGAACAGACCAGCAAGTAGATAAACTGGGTAAACTGTGAGGTTTTCACTAGTTTCTTTAAATCTTAAAATTATTAATTGTTATCAGGAGTTGAGCACAGAACTGTCTTGAGCTTTTTGAAACCATTTCAGGCAGGAGAATATCTGCAAATGGTCCAGAGACCACGTGGGTGAAACTCACACTGTAGGCTGTCCCAGTACAGCAAAAAGAGATGTATATAATATAAGCACACAAGAAATATGAATTCAGTAGTTTAAAGAAAATACAGAGCTATGTAATCTAAAGGACATAACAACGTTTGGAGTTAGGTGATGTGTTTATTATTTGTTTAATAAGTTGGATTCAGGAGCCATTGGCTGGGTCTGACACACCACTGTTACAGGCAGTTTATAACCTAGAGAAAAAGATGATAGTTCATGTCCCATAAAGCTTGTTAGTTATGGTGTTTACTTGATTATTTACCGATTTTTGGAAGAGGTGGCTGTCCCTGCAGAATTCCAGTAATTTTATATACATTTTTCTTGCAAATGTTATTATGCATTTTTATATTAACCTTCAGTTTAAGTTGTAACTGAACTTCCTATATTATAGTGATTTTTGAGGAACAATTCATGGAGGAAAAACCCCCATACTATTCTCTTCCCTATGGAGTCTCCTTTTGAGCCACATTAACAGTACAGAAGTTAATGTTAAATACTATAATAATTAGAGAACAACATATTTCTCAGTTAAAGTCAAAATAAGGGACATGTTGAAAACCACTGGTGCAGGACACCCAAGATAAAGTGGTTTAACGCTGTGGTTTAAAGTGATGAAGCTTAACAATTTCTTTAACATAAATACCATTTGCTCTTATGGCTCAGCATTGCTCATCTGTGCTATTGGCAGTAGAATGACCTAATCCTTGCTTTGGTGGATCTCACATAAGTTTCGTTTTTAAAATAGTGACTTTTTTTCCCATGAGGGAAAAATAGAGCAGAAGACTAGTAAAATTTAGTAGGTTTTAAATTATGGTTCAGAGATTAAAGTAATTACTTTTAAAGAGTCATAAACTGGTATGTTGCTGAATTTGTCTTTTTCCTCCCTCAAGCTGTCATACCCCAGGCAATCACCTTCGTATCAGTTATATCATTACTTCCCCTCTCTCCGATCAATGAGAGCATCTTCCAGGCAGGGACGCACTCAAAATGAGGAGAGACTTTCGGGGGCATTTCCAGTCCATCCTCCTTTTACAGTTGTTTCTCCTGGCAGGACTGTGGCTAATAATGCTGTTTCACAACCAGCAGATACATATCACACTTTTTAAGCATGCTTCGCACTCACTCATGTAGATGAATAACTCTAAGGATGAGCAAAGGGGTGGAGGACTTGACCTATTGTCCTAAGCAACTTAGCAGGGTCATCAATTCAGTGCTGACATCTACCTCCAATCCACAGTCGAAGGTGTTGCTCTTAGGATTTTTAGGATCCTATTAATGTAGGGGGAGGAGGGAAGCAAGACCTCACAACCCACTGGTGGGAAGAGAAATAGTCATATATACTCTTGTTATGATTCATACTCTCATGTCGGAGAGGGCAATGGATCATTTTCTCCTATGCAAACCATAGAGCGAGTACTGGTAGGACAGGCAGAAAGCTCTTATCCCTCCATCCTGGGTCACACACACCATGTTTTCTTATTTTGTCTCTTATTTTCTATACAGAGATAGGTCTACTCACATATGTACATACAGAAACATACACAGAGCATCACAGAAACTAGGCTAATTCTGTGACATAACGAAAATCCCTGGGAAAGTTTTTTTGTTTAGTCTGTAATGTGATCATTCAAAGAGTACTGACTATAGCACTGGTTTACAGATCTGTGCAATATGTGAGGAAAGGGGAAGAAGAGGTTGTGGGAAAGGTTTTCGTATGTTACAGGTGGAGAGGCAGCATTTGCCTGGTGTATTTTTTTTAAGATAACGGTGCCTGCTTCAGACTTGGTTAGATAGGCTGAAGGAGTTGTTCAGAAGTGGTTTTGGTCGGCCTGGTCCGGTGACAACACACTGTGCTCCAGGTACACAAGTGCAGTGCTTGTATTAGGCACAGGTATAAGCAACTGAAAACATACCACATAGGTTGAAAAAGTATCTACACATAATCTGTATCTCCAATGCTTTGCAATAAGCCATTCTTGCCATGTCTTTTCAATTGCTTACACATTTTCTTATTGTAGATTGTTTTCAAACTCTGACATTTACAGTTTCAGGGCATGTTCAAACAGTCATCTTATTTAAAATATTAAAAATATATTAAAAATAAATGCTATTTACAAATTCTTTTTTCCCCTCTCCTCTCCTCTCCTCTCCTCTCCTCTCCTCTCCTCTCCTCTCCTCTCCTCTCCTCTCCTCTCCTCTCCTCTCCTCTCCTCTCCTCTCCTCTCCTCTCCTCTCCTCTCCCTTCCTTTCCCTCTTTGCCTCACATTACCTTGCTAAGAATTCAAAAGACCCCTGCTTCTTCAAAATTACAATTTCATACAGAAGTATCTGTATCTGTAGATACAAAGGGTAATGATCCTCAGAGATCTTATTACAGGTGTGGAGTTCAAATAAAAGACCCTTTTTATGATCGCTTTTAAAAAAACATCAAAATCTTGTCTGTTACATTCGCTCAGCTCATGAACCAAAACTGAAGCAAACTAAAAGCAATAGCAGCAAAAATGACCAGCAAACACTGCTTTGGAGTGCATATAGCATGAGTAAGAATTTTAAACGAAATCTAACACAAGGCTAGCTGTATCGGGAGGGGCTCTGGGTGGTATATTAGCCTTTTCACATTCACTCCGTATATCATATATTCCTACAGATCTTTCCTTCCCTCCCTCCAGGGTTTACTCTTTCTCCCACTACCCTTTTCTTCCTCTTCCCCACCTCTTTCTGCCATTTATGGATTTTGATTGACAAGAGTTAAATGGCACACAGCCAGCCTCTAAAGCAGCAGCTGGGGCTGGCATTCCTTCTACATAGGCATATAGGGATATCTCAAAACACACCATTCTGTGATAAATCAGCTTCCCAGCCGCCTGGTATATGATGTGACTGGGTAATGCTATGTGTCTGTTTTGACCCAAAAGCTTCTTTTGCTAAGACTGTATCTTCCCTTCCGCTGCCCCTAGTTCCCTCCTGCTTTTCAAAACATCTGTCTGTCTGTCACTTATATAGGTGCATGTCAGCCAGCATGCCCTTTGGTCCTCCTAGCACGTTGGCCCTGGTTCTGCTGGCATCTCCTGTGGGCAGAGGCAGCCGTGGCACAGAGCAGCTGGCCACATCTGGGACTGCAGCCCTCCGAGCGTCCAGCACAGCCCTATCCTCCTGCTGCAGGTTATGAATAACCCTCACTGAAGTCCACGGGAGTTACCCGCATCCCACGAGGAGGAAACAGGGCCAAACCTCTCTAAAACAACCAGAGAGAGACCTTTAAATTTCCTAACACTGTAGGCAGATAGGCACAGCAGGGAGAAACAGTATTGTGCATGTGCATCCAGGGTGGTACAAATGAAGTACCGCTCCATTGTTCCAAGGTCATAACAACCAGTGCACAGTTTGTTCATTTAAACAAAAAAAACCAAACCAAACCAAAAAACCCTCAAATTTTAAGGTCCTCTCTTGTTTTTGTAAAGGCCGGGGTTACTCTTACAGCAGATTTGGACCTCTCCAGCAGGCTTTCTGAGATTTATGGCTGGGCTTTGGGGATAGCACAAACAATGCTGCTGAAGCTTAGAAGAAAAGCAAGAATAATAATTATGCTAATCATTGTTTTACTAATGAAACACACTGATTTCACATATTTTAAAACCATTTTTGCCACCTCTCATACAGTAAGTAGATCTCTATGAAGTAATAGAATGTACATCCTATGCTACCGAGTGCTGTCGAATCCACTCACACCTTGGCGAGAATTTGGGGGATGGAAGTAGTGTGCAGACTGTTTCATCCTGGATGTTTAAAAGGCTTCTTTGGTCTCCCAGAGAAACACACACACACACCCCTTTCTGGACACATAGGCCTGTCAGTAAATTTTCAACTTAACAAATTTCTCTAAGTTAAAATTTTGCTTACAGGTATTTTAATTAAATCATCTGTCTTAAACGAATGCTTAGTAAGATCAGTTTGGTAGATAGCTAAGGCAGTGATGCTTTGAAAAAAACTCACCTAGTAAGTATTTTGGGTCAAACCTTTGAAGTATTCTTGTACAGGTTTTTACAAACTATTGTATTCACTGAGTCATGCAGCCTGAAACTCCACTGCATATTCAGGAAAGAAACCTCTGGTGAATGGGAATTCACTGGGCAGGAAAGTACTGCTCCAGTCCAATGGCAAATCTGCTCCACATGTTAGGGAGGCTGTGACTGTATCTTTGATATTTTTGCAGAAGAATTCACTTTGCAGATGTGGCCCAACTCAAAGTGTCTATGAGTGCAGTAAGAAAATCCCAGCCTACTGGAAGCCTGGGGAACCCAGCCAGGTTTAGTTATCACCTTCAGATTGGTGAGGATGCTACCCTACATGTCTGAACTACATTCCAGGGCACTCTGTAAATTACTGTCAGTCTTTTTCAAAAGACTAAAGGTAGGTATATTTTTGTCTTGGTTTTGTAAAGTGCAGGGAGACGTGTGTGGCTCATGACTCCACCATACGTATGTGTCACATCCATCAAAAGCAGCATCTGGATTTAAATGATCAGGAAGAAAATCAAATCTGCTGTCAGAGCCTGGAGGTCCTTGCAAGAGCTTATGGAAATCAAATGAGTTTTATTGAATACCCATTCCAAATAATCTATTTGTTTTGCAACTTTCAGTTTTAAAATCAACACACAGCTGGAGGGCCAGATTCACTGGTATGCTTTGGCTGCGCTGCACTGCTTTGGTGATGTAAAGCATCTGTAAACTTGAATTAACTGGGCTCGTTGGGGTTGGCTCCCTGTCGGGTTTACAGCTGCTTCACATTGCCAGAGCAGCGCAGAAAGTCAAAGTAGACTGGTGTATCCATTCTCACAGGTGAGAGGCACAGGAGAGTACGCAGGGCAGTCGAAAATCAGGGCCACTGGCAGTAAACAAACATTATTTCTAATGGGAAAGAATAATTACATAAGGGTGGTGTAAGGAAAAATTATCTTTGTTGTGTGCAATTTTAGGGAAGGGAGATTAAGTGAGTAAAACTTCTCTGGAGTATTTTTCCAGTTTTAGATACAATCACAGACACAGTTTCCCGTATACTGGCATGCTCTCTGCTGCTACGTAGCTAGTTTAAAGCAAAAATGATGGCTCACAATGGGAATTAGCATCAGAGTGTGTTAATGGCATTATGTTTTAACTCTTGACTGCATCTAAGAGCAGTTCCTAAGGAATTTTAATATCTCTGTTGTTCCCAGGAATGTCTTATTAGTAGGTCTGTATGTTTTATGAATGGAGACACACGGAACAAATGTCTGCTGACAGACAAGGACAGAAGGTGAATGTGGGGAAGAGTCATGTGCCATTCCATGGCAAAGGACAAACATGTTGGTACAGGCATTAAAAATGAAGTAGCAGTGCACCGTGTGAGTATATATATTTTAGTTTAACTGTGAGTATGTTTCAAACTGCGGCATACTCTACTTGGCTTTCTTTTTACATCTGGTAGCTGCTGCTTCATAAATAGCTCCTGACCTTACTAAAATTTAGTTGCAGTCTTCTCACTGCAGGCATTAGGTCACTCATTGTTAATGAGCATATTAGATAATAGATGTTAACTCCAGCACATTGCAGCGTTTCAGCAGAGTGCATTCCCTAGCAATGAACACAAAGTGTCACTGTGACCACACACTAATAATTCCAAGAAATATAGAAACTTTTGCCTAATTTTGAATTTATTTACTTGTTATGTGTGTGCTCATTTGGAACTTGTGGCATTAATTATCTTTGCTCCAAGTCAGGCCAGTCTGGAATTCTAATTATCCTCATTTTTACAATTCATATCTCTGAGGTCTTAGTGTACTTTGGAGCTGAACACTGGGCTGTACATAATCAAGGCAGAAAAGAGATAGGTGGCAATATTGTACATTTCAATTGCCTTGTCTGATGTGCCCCTTTTGTAGAATAATGAACATTGGAGAAACAAATTGGTCTGTCAGAGTCAATAACAACCCAATACCCTGAGCTGCTGGTCACTAATGCTTCCTGTACTTAATCAATGTGCTGCCGGAGATGTTCTGTTCAAAACAGTTAAAGATGAGCAGCAGCAGCAGATTTGGCAGCAGGACCGGGAGAGCAAGTGAGAGCATCCACAGGGTTGGAGTTTCCTTGTGCTAGGGAAGAGACAAGCAAAAGAAAAAACAAAGTGCTTGAAGGAAAACCCTGCAAAGAAACAAAGACTCCCACTGTCTCTTGTTGGGAGAGGAGGAAGAGGAGGTCAGTTCTTTCCTCCAAAATGTTGCATTAAAATGAGTAAGCAGAAGATGATTTCTGCAAGAAGGCATAGCAGGAAAAAGGACATTCTAGATTCCCACAATTAAACTCAAACCATTACAATAACCAATGTGAGAGGTAAGAAGTTGAGAATAATCAAATTTTTGACCTCCAGTTGTGATCAGAAAGCCTGAATTACCAAAAACAATTGGTGCTGGTAACAATGTTCAAGGCAGCAAATCATCTTTTTAACCAAACTGTAAGTAAAGCAAGACAAATAGGGAAAGTTTTGTAATAACACAGCTTTTCAATCATGTCCATAAGTAGCTTTTGAAACAATTAAGTGAGCAAACAGAAAACAATGTCTGAGCAGGAAAAGGATAAAAGGTGATTTATGCCTAACACACTAGATGGACAATTTGTTCAGTGGGTCTTACTGGCATAAATCCGGACAGCTGAAGGGTACCTAGGACTGTGCACTCGGGAAAAATAGAAGATAACATGAATAGATAAATGAAATACCATAGCTTTTCTTACTGAAAATTAGAGATCAAAGAAGCAACTTACACCTGTGTGTTACTGTCCAGAAATGCAGTCTTAATGGTCAGAGCAGACTATTAAGAAAGTTATTTTCCACTCTGCACCTTGCCTGGACTGCATGTTAGGGCTTCCAGATCTTTCAGCAAAATGACAATACAAGTGTCTACATCGACTTCTTCCTAGGAGGCGGAAAGCATCTTTGGGCAAGCTATACTTTGACTTGCTTAATTGAGAGTGGAAAAAATAAAGTTATCACAAAACTGTGATGGACCAGTCCTTGTCTTGAAAACTTAGCAACAATGGAAAAGAAAAAGAGTTGGAACATGGAAAGCTTGAACTGGACTTAGCATTCACAGAGAACCTCATAAAGATATTCAGGATGGGACTGTGTTAACTTTATCAGTCTGAAAGTCAGTTGTTTCTAGTCTAAGCTAGACATTTATACACTCAAAAGTTGGTTGAAATAAATAGGCATTTCCAAAGGTTAATTCATCCCTGGTAATTGGTATAAATATTGTAGGATGGAAGGTGCTTATCTTTCTCCACTGAGAGCCAAAGCTAGGTCGCCTGAATCCCATCTTTTCTGAATATTCAGGGAGTTCCTCTCTGACTTTTTCTAGTTTTACTTTGATTCAACATTTTTGCGTTCTTTCATATCAGCTAGATTTTATTGATAGGATTAAGGATGACAGTTGATGATAATTTTCAGAAAAAGTCTAGTGCTTCCTGAAGCAAAGAGTGAAGATAATGAGAATTGGATAAATAATCCTTTATATTCTTATCATTTTTTTAAACTGGGAAACAATTTTTATGAGTGGTTTGTTTCATTGGAGCAGGAGTGAGAGGGTGTGTGAGAGGATTGGATCCATGGGGTCACAGAGTTTGACACATACTTTGTTTTCAGAATAAAATATTTATCCTATTTAAAAAAAATGTTGGGAGGAGAACAGATTATAAAATTACTCACTTAAGACAGTTTTCCTTCCAACAAATTTAAAGCATAAGAGTATAGAAGTTCTTGTGAAAGATCTACAAATTTAGCTCTAAATGTATTTCTATCCCTTTATAAAAACCTGAGAAAGAAACATGTATTTTTAACAATCATTCCTTAAGTATGCTCATTGTTAGTTGGTTTGATAAACAAAGAAGAAATGATCCAAACTAACCCAGAAATACTAAGGCCAAACTCCTCTTCACCCTGGAGAATCTCAGTTATTCACAATTATTATGCCAACTTACGTACCTCTGAACAAACATTAAAATCCAATTCTTTCATCAGCTGTGGAACAGCAGCAGCTACAACTGACACAAGAGCAGAAAGAACTGTTGCAGATTCCCAGGACAGAGAATGAAATTAAGGAAACAGTATTTGTGTTGGAAAGCGGGAAAGCCTACGCCCCCAATGGATTTGCTGTAGAATTTTTAAATACATTTGAAAGTGAAATCATATCAGGCTTACAGGACTATGTCACCAAGCTTTTGAGAGAGGATCGCTCCCAGACTCCCACAGGGAAGCAACCGTCTTTCTGCTTCTCAAACCGGATTATGATCCTCTGGAGGGGATATCCTTTCGATAATTAAGGTTACAATCACAGTCCCATTTTACGGCTGATTTTGATCTTCCATATGAAACTTCCATATGACTGCTCAATAAAGTCACACAAAGTAACCAGAGAATATGCTCCAATCTTACATAAATATACATTAATAATTAATATTTCTAGCCACAATTACAAAACCACACATACGTACAACTTTTTCTGCCACAAATTGATAATACAAATTTCTCTTAAACTGTTTAAAAGCACTATTGTCAAGAAACAACTATCTTATATTGCCAGATACCGTCCCACAAAAAGAAGGAGCAAGGACATTTTGGATTAGTTATAATAGGTTTAACTTTTAAAAAATATACACTCCAACTGAAAAAAAAAAACCAACCAAAAAACCAGAGAAATTATATTTAGCCAGACTAAATGTTTCCCCACTAGCTTGAGCGATGATAATGGAAAGATAGAATTTACACTCTGTATTAACTTGGGTAAAATGAGCAGTGAGCAAAACTTCTACAATATTCAGTAATTCTTCTTAACCATTTCAAAAATTAAGCAGAACAATATACTCCCTTATCTTGCCTCAAAACTATTGTGTCTCAATAAAAAAGAACAAGATTTAGCCGTTTCTTTCTAATAATTATGGACTGCACCTCAGGCTGACAAACCTCATATACAGTCCCATCTTCACGTAAGTCAATGTATCTGCCTCATATTTTTGGTGGCTATAAGAAAAGAGTACAAGACCTCACATCTTTCTCTCATTGATAAGAATTTACTGGTGCCATAGAAACACATGTGTGAACAGGAAGGATTTTTGAGAATTTACCAAAGACTATCCTGCCGGCACATGGCATAATGTCCTCAAGCATTTTAAAGCAGGCCAGAGAGTATCTCCTATTTGTCCACTTATTAACAGCCCTCTTCTCCCTGAGGCCCTTGGAGGCAACCTCTATTAATTGTGGAATGATTTTGACATGATGACTCTCAAGGATATTTATAATGAAAGAATATTTAGGCCCTTTGAGAGATTAGCAAAATATAAGCCATACACCAAAACAACACGTTTATAGATATTTACAAATAAGACATTATCTGTGGGAGATAAATTGAGGAATTTTTGTACCCCTGAGTTCATTCCCATCGAATACCAGCTTTTAATTATGGATAAAGACCGTGAAAAGAATCTGCACTTGATATCCTTTTAGGCTGAATAAATTCAGGGGAGATAAAAGCTAAGATCAAGTGTAAAAGCAATCTGGATCAAGAATTCTCTGATGAAGAATGGATTGAGATATGTAATCAAACAAAAACAATCTCTATTAGTGTAAGACACCAAATGTTTATATTTAATGTTATTCATAGAATATGTATGACTACAAAAAGTATGCGCAAAGTAAATAGTGACAGTGATGATATATGTATAAAATGTGATTTTGAAAAGCAGTCTCAGCATGTGTGATAAGACTCAAAGCATTCAGCAACTCTGGACAAGGTTGCAGAATTTGTCAGGGCTGTTCTACAAATTTATAAGTTCCTTACATGAGCTTGCCTTATCATCTATCTGATCCCTTTTTAGAGAGATGCAAAATCAAGTTTGTGGACATTGTGTTGCCTGCTGCTAGGGCGTTTATTATGACGTGTATACCAAACATCATTGTCTCAGTTTGGGGCAGGGGGGGATAGTCAAAGCTGGCAGAAACATTTCATCTGGAAAAAAATAACTGATGAAGAAGCTAGGAAGCTCCCTAAAATATACTGATAAAATATGGAATGTTAGAATAATTAGACTGGAATTAAAACAGAGAAGCTGATCTACAGACTACATTACCATCCACGTCTATAATAAGAAAAGAAAAATATCTGCCAAATAAATACACCTATACATGTTTTAAGTTAGCTTTGTTGTGAAAATACTTTTTAGAGCCAGCCTTATAGCTTTTCTATATACTAAACTCCATTTGCTATATTTGCACCTTAAAAAAGTCTTGGTCTTCATTGTTCCAGACATGCAGAAATAATGACAAGATGTGAGGGATGTGGTTTAATTTGTCTGCGACTTTATTAACTGAACTCACCTGGGAATCATTCAGCAATAACATACGCAGTGCAGGTCATCATTTCTTCTTCACTTGTTTCCACATATTTGGGGAGAGCTGTCACTCATAGCTGGGACCCCACTGCCCTCCCCTGTGAGGAAGGTTAAGAAGCTGCAAAGAGGGTGCTGCCTATTTGCTGCAAGCGCCTCTTTTCTTCTGCCTCTTTAGCAAGTGGCTGCTCTTTGATTTGCTTCTAACTCTGTTTTTTCAAGGAAGCAGATGCCCTGGGGAACAAACACAGGCACTGGTCACCTGCCACGAGGAAACACCAGCAATTAGCTGGGCTGCCCTGTCCAGGTTCCCAGATAGCTAATCAGCCAGAAATACACGTGAGCAGGTGGAGCCCTCTCCCCTGGATGGCTTATGTACCCCATAGATTGCTGTTTGTTTTTAGGAGTGCGTAAGAGCCGTTCCCATCCCTGAACACATCTAGCCTCTTCACAACTCATGGGTCTTCAGGTCTTGCTCACCTGTTCAGACCTCTTGGTCTGATAGCACATCTCCCCTCGTAAAAACATCCTCACTCACAGCACTACCTTTCAACTTCTTTCTCCCTTTCCCCATCCCTTCTTATACAAAGTGCACTGGAAATAGCTTCTGGCATACAAACCTCCTTTCAGGGGAATCCTATTGAACTGGTTAATGGATTATCCAACATTCAAGACCCACCTCCCATCACTTAATTTGTCTTTAATAATAAATAAGTTCTAGCAAGGAATGAGGAGTCTGCTGTATCCCCAGTTGTCTTAGTCAATGCCTGAAATCTTGCCAGTTTATTAAGAATGAGCAGAGATACCTGCTCTGTCTCTAAACTGCACAAGGTAGTTGAAGGATGGGAATGAAGGAAGAGCAAGGGTTCCCTATTTCTTTCATTGGCAGCACTCCCAACTGGCAGGTGTTGTACATGTTGGGTTGTATATGTTCTTAAATCTACCTTTCCTGGAAACAAAAATAGGCTAATGTATCTACCAGAAAGATTTGCATTAACAAAAGGGTAACTCCAAGGTCACATTTACACAATATCTCATAGGGAAAGGATTAACAGCACCCCTTTAAACCGCAGGTCATGGGTCTGTAACATGGACTCTTGATGGAAAATTTTTGACCTCTGCTGCATGCACACAAGTGCCTCAGTTTACCAGGTGCAGCCTGAGGCCTTTAGCCACAGCTGCACTGGCATCCCACGTCTTTCGGTTTTAGTGCTCAGCTTTGACAGAGAGCTTAGCTGGATCATTTTCTTTTCCCAGGGCTCAATTCATATGTCTAACCACAGATGCCTATTACCATTTGAGATGTTCTGTGGCATTCTGCTGCTCCAGAAAGGCAAAGGACTTCTTGTGCCACATCTGTGAACTCAAACAGGATTTACCCAATACTGTGGGGTGTCTCAAATGTAGTAGATAAGTCTATAGGCACCTGAATCAAGGGTCTGCTGTCAGCAAGCCCATAAACTTTAACTATTGCATTATCTTCTACTTTATTGCCTGGATCTTCATCGTTGCTTTGTACAACTGTGGCTTGGTTTCTCCAAGAGTGGATATCTCTTTATTGAGATTTGGGTAAGTTTCTTTGCACTTCTCCAGTAATATTGCTTGCAAAAAACATCTTTTGCTTGATCCCCAGCTCACACAAAGGCAAGCTGTCACCTGTGGGGATGTGCGTCTTGCCATATGACCATTCCATGTAAGAAAAGGTCTCTCAGTCATCTCTGTCCCCTCTCTCTCTCTGTTTTTTTCAAACTGGGTCCTAAATACTGAAGCTGTGACATTTTACTGTCCAAGCTGACTTTTGCTACTTTCACTCCGATTTCTTGTTTCATTGCCTTCTCAGCTGCCATGGGGCTACTCCCCAGAAGCTGGTCAGTCCCAGAATGGAGACTGTAAGGGCTGGTACTTTTCTACCTTTTCCAATCCACACAGGGAAAGGGCACAAAAAGCCCCATTAACGTCTTCATTTAAGCTTCCTTTTGTCTGCATGTGTGGAAAGTTTCTTCTTCATCTGCTCCAGGCCTGCTGTTGTTCCTGCACCCAATTTCCTGCACACATACCTTCTGGCTCTGAGCACAGTGAACAACGGAAAATGCTCAGCTGAAGTAGGAGCCATGCTGCTTCTGTTCCTACTTGCCCACCTCCAAGGAAAGTTTCCACTTAATTTCTTCTTTGAGTCCTAATGCTACTGGGCCACAGCTGCCAATTCCCTCACTGCAAACCCACAGGGGGTTTCAAGCAGCTCCCCAACTTATCTTGTAGGGGACCCTGAAGCCTGATGCAAGAAGCATTCGCATCCGTATGCAGTTAGGAAGTTCCTCTGGTGCCTCCTTGTAGGTAGTTGCTATATTTGCTTTCTCCCAGGTGCACTGAGCACACAGTTTGTTTATCCTCTTCTCCTCCCCCCTTCCCCAACTCCTCAGTATGACCTCAGCTCAGGCAATATATCCCTTTCTTCCCAGTTTTTTCAGACAAACTCTCTCCCTCCACAATACTTTTGCTCCCACTGAAGCTAACTGGAGATTGGCCATTTATCCAAGCCAACAGGGAATGTGAAAACTAAGAGCAAAGCCTAATGAAGCTTGGAGAGAACAACCATGTTGTGCCTAATTGCATTCAGGATTTTTCAAGCATTTTCCCTCCATAACTCGCATTGCAACAGCAAATTCATTGGAGGAATGCTCTGCTGACTGATGTACCAGTTACAGCTTACACGTAGGTTTCCATCCAGTGCTGCCCTCTGACCTGGGCGTTTGTGATAGAGAGAGCAGAGATGCACATTGGCTTAATAACAGCCAGTTTCAAAGCTCATTGAAATGGGAAACTTTCTACTGATGCCTGTGGAGTTTGGATGAAGTCCCAGAGCAGACATTTACAATTGACATAGCTTTGCTCACAATTTACTCTACTCCTTAGTAGGGGTTTGAGATCTTTCTTTCCCTGAAAGATTGTGGGGGAAGATGATTTCCTTCCTCCTCTGAGATCTTTAGGTCTGTTTAACTTAGAGATTGGCTAGAAATCTGCCAGCACAAAAATATGACTAAAATGCTACACTCGTCTATCAAAAATACCAGAGAGCTCTGAAGAAATGTTTGGGGGCTGCCAATATCTATTTATGTTGGAGATGCCCGTGGCATTCATAATGTACAATAAATAAGAGCAGTCATTCCAAAACACTATAATAAAATGTTCACAACTTAAAAGTAAATACGATGCAAAATGATCTGCTGCATTATTACTCCCATGCAAAGATATTCGTAATTGGTACCTTAATCAAAAAGTCTTTATTAAATATATAAAGGCTTTTAATAAGCTGACCCTCCAAATACAAAATGTTTGTGTTGATCTACTTGAATTGTTTTGCTGGGAAATAAAAGTGTTGAGAACTCATTTCCAAAAGATGATAAATAGGAGGCAGCTACCCCCTTTTTTTTTTTTTTTGTTTTTAAATAATGCTTAATTCCTGGTACATGAGTTAAACAGATAAGGCTGCCAGCAGCTGCTCCCCACCAAAACACTTCGCAGTTACATGATAAAATGTAGGTGATAACATTGCAGCGCTGTAAAACAAGGTTGTAGAAACGTGGGCATGTACTGATGACAAATTTGCCTTTAAATCTTCTTTGCTAATATTTATAGGCATGAAATCTTAAAGCACCTTTAATGTGCCTATAATCCTGCCCATTTGACAGCTTTTACATAATTTTCTAGGGAAAGGTGACCCGATCATCCCAGGCTGTTGACAGTGCAGCTGAAATGGCCCTCCAATAAATGAAGCAGGATTATCCAGACACTATGGCAAACAACAGCTCATAATATGCATCAAGAAATTTCCATAGCACATCGAATCTTTGTCTTCAATGACACATGGATCATGACGGGATTTCAAGAACACATTTCCCTAGACACTTGATAAGTTTTAACGTAAAAGTATAGCATAAAAGGCTCCCTTCAGATAGGTTCTGTTTTCCATATTAGAAATAAATTGTTTTCAGTCTGGAAAACTAGAGGCATAGTTTTAAGCTGAATTATCATGTTAACTTATACTGCTTAGTGTAGCTGTGTTCCCTAACACTTTGAATGCATTATGAGTTTATTCAGTTAAAATTATAAAACATTACAAGAAAATTTTTTTTGCTGTGGTAAAAGTCACTATTGACAATAAACAAGTCTTGATGAAGGCTACGCTAAAACTATGCAGAAGTTTTGCTGAATCTCTTATGCTTCTCTCTAAAAACACCTTACACAAAATGCTAGCTATATGCCTCCTAGGTTTACATGATAATGTCAAGAAAAGGTTTTGATGCCTGCTGCCAATTCATATCAAAGGTATGATGTGCTATAAATTTCGTTTATGTTGGGGTAATTATCAGTGACACGGCCAGATTGTATTAATACTTCTGCTCCTATTGCTTAGCCTAGGTACTTAACAATTTGAATGCCACAAAATATCAATACTGATGCTTTATGGCATCATGCCAGAGCAGCCTGGGGACAAGCAAGGTAGAATTGGTTGACAGTTTTTGTTGGAGTGTGGAGTTTGTTTGGTCTCATAAGACATTTATGAGGTCAATTGGATGTCATTTAAAATATCAGGAGAGAAACATATTTAAACTACATACCATGTCCCACTAGGAACACTGAACTCTGTGAACAAATACTAAAAAGACATTGTGAGCGCTGCATAGATAAGAAAGAAAAAAAGACTCGGTTGAGGGTGACAAGAAAGGGATCTTCCCCAGAGTAATGACTGTCCCTTTGACACTCTCACAAAAAGAAATTAGGCAAAAAAGAAAAACAAAACCACATGCACACACACAAAAGCTTTGAAACCAGCAAACATTCATTTTCACTTAAAATAAGGTTTGCACTGATAATATAGATGCTTACCCAAGACATACCAGGGGACTAAGACAATGAAGCACCTAGGAAAAAGTCTCAGTATCTGTTTTCCAGGTGGTTCCTTGGTATGGGAATAGCAACGATCAGTGATTAAATGGAAAAAATAAAACAACAGAGTATTCCTGTACTGAGCGATGGCATCATTAGACCACCAGTTAGTAGATGAGAATGTTCCATCATTAACCCAATGTTTGTCCCCATGGAAAAGTATTTTATTCTTCTGTGCCTCAGTTTCTTCATCTGTTAAAAATTAACATGAGTGGTTCATTGTGAATATTTTGACAATTTAGGGTTCATAAGAGGTTAGATGAGCCAAATAATATCATAACATACAATAAATGATTAGCATTCACTTATAAAAAGACAGCAGTCAAATTCTATTGCTGATTTTTAAAAGAACATAGAATCATAGGATGGTTTGGGTTGGAAGAGACCTTTAAAGATAATCTAATCCACCCCCCTGACATGTGCAGGGACATCTTTCACTAGATCAGGTTGCTCAAAGCCTGGTCCAACCTGACCTTGAACACTTCCAGTGATTGTGCACCCACAACTTCTTTGGGTAACCTCTTCCAGTGGTTGAGGTTAAACCATCCTTATAAAAGATATTCAAGGTTTGGAGTTTTTTTAAATTAAACATGCTTAAGAACTGACTACCTCACTTGGGTTGAACTCTTAAAATCAGCACCACATGAATCAACAGAAAACAAAATCACCACATATAAGTTGCACATTTTCACAAACAATTTACATGAGATTTTTAGCTTTCTTCCTGACAAAAGAGGCAATGCATTATGACTGATGAACTAACGGTCACCTTACATGGCTACTTTTTTTATTGTTGTGCCTACTGGTGAATCTCAACCAATACTTATTTTATAATTCTTCAAACATGAATATTGTGGTTTTCTGCAGTACTTGATGTAGTACCTATAATGCGCTAATCAGATTTCAGAAGACCTACAAGTTTACTACCTGTGGGTGATATTTGTCCCACCCAGATTTTTTCAGCTGAAGTTAGGTGCCTGATCTCAGTCAGTCTCCTTCTATAATCAAGGAAAAAAGACAGGTACTTCCAGATTGTGGCTTTTCCCAACCATCTAAGGCAGGTGTTCTAGAAGTGCCAGTCTTTCTCCATTGGCTGCAAGTGACCACCTAAACAGCGCACCACCTGACTGTGGCAGTGACTACAGTAAAACTGTTTATAGCGTTGCAGTAGTATTCCTGGTTGTGGCATTTATCTGGGATGTAGAAAAATTAAGAGACCTGAGGTCACGTGTTTAACATCAATGTCCTAACCTGTCGTATATTTAGTCTCTGTCTCTTGCCTAGTGACTATTTACTCACTTGTACATCGCCAGCAGGAGAGATGACAGACTGAAATAAAATACTTCTATGGGATATAGGTTAATATCTCTTCTCTTCCTTATTTGAAGAACAGACTTGAACCCAGGTCTTCATCTTCTCTAAGATGACTGCAAAAAGCAGCAGGTTACAGACTCTCTAGCACAGTTAAAAAGAAAAAAAAAAAAAAGCAATATAATTTCAGAAAATCAGAATTGTCCTGGCAATGAAAAGGGAAAAAAATTTACATTTTCAAAAAATCATGTGATGAAAACTAATTTCCCTTACAGTTCTGTTTAGCACTTCTACAGCAATGTGTAAGTTATTCCAGTGCTCAGATGCCAGGGGAATATATCTCCTTAGCTGACCTAGCTGCTGGCGATTTTGGTACTAATTAAATGAGCTACACTGACTTAGCAACACAATGGTGTTTCTATAAGATATGGCAAAATCTTCATACTAAAGACATTGCTGAAGGTATGATATTCTCAAAATCACTATGAAAACTGTTTTTTCATAATAAACCACAATTTAATGACTTTTCCTCTTGTTCACTCATGTACAGTAGTCACATTTAGAAAAAACAAATATGATTTATACTACATTCAGAAGCTCTGAGAGTTTTTTATAGGCCAGTAATCTGATCTTTATTACTCTGTGGGAGTGGATAGTGTTAAAAGAGCACAGAGAAGTCCCAAAATATACTGCAAAAAAAATTATTGTAGCGGTCTTCAGATGCTGAGATATTATCTGGGTTGCTATCACATTGTTCATAGTTTGGAGAAAAAGTGTGTATGATCATTTCCATGAAGTCCACTGAAAAATGAAGACTTTCCGGATATAATTCTTGCTTATATTCATATGTTACAGAGCTCCTTATATATTGCCTTCAATGTCTCTCACAACTTAAAGTAGCATTAATACCATCGTAATGATAAACTAAGATAAATTTCAGGGTGTTGGCAATCACTTAACCTTTCCTAAAAATTCCATGTTGCACTCTTATGTGTTCATTAGCATGAGACAACAGTCCTCCATTTTGCAAAGCAGTGCAGAAAAGAGGGACACCAGCTCATACTATTGGATAAGAAAATAGACTGTGGTTTTTTTGTTTGTTTTACTTTCAATAATGGGTGTAATGTTGAAAGTATTCAGGCAAGTGGATGGGTCAGCAGTGTCACCTTTTGCACTGAGGTCAAGGAGTGAAGCCAGATAGAGAAATCATTGCCATTATATTTTAGGTACTTCATTCCCACAGTAGAGAAAGTAGTTTGGACACTACTTCAGGAGATCTGGAACTCAGACAAGACAAATCCAGAATGATTCGTGTTGAGGTGGTTAGGGGGAAAGACTCTCTAGCGTCAACAGAAGAAGAGGACTCGGAGTTTGGAGCACAGGACTTTCTGTTCTGTATTTGTACAGTCCTGGAAGAATATGCCCCTTGATTGCATTTATCTGCCTTAAAGTAGGCATCTTTACAAGTTAGACCACCCGTGTAAGCTCACCACTCCAGGCTTCTTCTAGAGTCCACAAAAGGAAACAGAAATCTCTGGAGGATACTTCATGATATCTTTTTTTGATGCTTATGCTATGGCAAGATGGATTCCGCTCTGAACATCAGGCACAGGCTGTAACTGTGCTAAGGTACAGGCTGCTTCTATCACGAATGTGCACAGTACCTAGCACAAGAGAGCTCTGGTCCCTGACTATCCCTATCATGCAGAAGCACTGCTGCAATGGAAATCCTACAGTCCTGAAAGTTCTAAGATCAGAATCCCATGTGTTAGATTTTGTAGCAGCAAGTCCTCTGAGCAACCGGGAGAAGATAATTTTTGATCGTGTTAATAAAGGCACTTTATTCTTTGAAGCTGCCTAAGAAATGTTGGTAAGGCAGAATGGAATTTACTGAGACTCCAAGACTAACATCCCTAATCTTGAAAAAAGAGATGGTATCGCATATTTATTTAATAGCCCTTTCATCACTTTAGTGATGATACTGTGAAACAAAAAGGCTGGAGAAGACGTCACAGTGCAAAAATAATTATAATTAGGAATTGAGGGGTAGTAAATAAATCATCTTCTATATTGCTTTCTTCTTTTCTCTTTCATTTTGGGTATATTTTCACACACTGGTTCCAGGATTCATTTGCATTCCAAGTGTTCTTATTAAAGCAGCACCATTTATTCTACAATATATACAAGAGTTTCTATTTTTAAAATTCTATTTCAAGGCATGAGCTTGGCATACAAAGTCAAATCCCGGGAGTGAGTCCTTTCTTTTTCCTTTAAAAAATAATAGGAAAAAAAATTCCATCTGAACAGTTTTAGGTTACATGAGGGGAAAAACACAAGTTGGTACTTTCATCCACTTCCTCCCATTTTCTTTCCCGTTCTGTAACACAGCGTCTGCATAAATGAAAATGAAAAAAAGAAAAAAGATTAAAGATGAAAGCTTCCTCTTTTTTTCCTACAATTTTAGACATTTTAAGTATATATAAATATATATGTATATATCAATGATCATAAGAAAATTCAGTATATCCAACATTATAATTACTTTATCCAACTTTATAATTACTTTCACTGTGTAAACCTCACACACATATACAACACAGCACTGACCTGATATATCATAATGGTGCCAGTTCAGCTGTAATAGTCTATTTGATGAAAGTTCTGCATGCTGAAAGAAATTTTATCCATTAATGTTCAGAAGGGTTGCTCTTTGTAGCAGTAAGGTATATAACAACATAAATACACTTCTACCAAATGGGAACTGCATTCAAAAAAAGCCCACAACACATTCAGATTTACTTGTTAGAATATGACTCCATTGCAAGTTAAGTTCCACCTGGAGTTAAAAACTTATGTTATTTTCAAGTATTTAAGTGAATTTTAACCTTTTTTACAGTCTGGAGTAATTTTACTACAAATATATTACATTAATTTCCCTGGAATATAGCAATTTAATCAGGCATATAATCTCCCACACAGTCAGCAAAGGAGGAACAGGCGAACAGAAGTTGTCGCTATTTGTGCTACGAGAAGTAAGAGAGAATCCCAGAGTGCCCATACAGATTCAGCTGTCCCTGATAGCTGGTACCACTATTCCACCTTTATAGACAGATAAATCCACGTGCTGGAGCTAACTTCATTAGCAACTGGAGAACAAGAATATATTTAGCTGTTCATTGAGCCCACATTACTGCAATATCCAAATACTTCATAAGTAAGATGAAACACATTTTCTAGAAAACTATAAAACTGGGAAGTATTATCTTCTTCTTTTTTAAAAAAAAGTAGGCAACTGGAATTCAAAGAGATTAAGCACCTGCATTTCTGCGGTACTGACTATCTTCCATTCACATCAGCTTCATCCCAAGCTTTTGGTCCTCGACAGCTCTTCAAGTGAGATCCTATCAAATGAGTTGTCCCAGATTGTTGTGAAGGTCTGTGGCAGTTTGAATGATAAGCCAGATTTACACGGTTCTAGTTGAATGATTTAGTAGAAGAGCATTTGTCACTATGCAGAGGATGAAAAAAGACTTTGGAGTTATTTGCAGGAAGAACCTCATGCGTTACCATGAAACACCACACAGAGTGGCATGAGAGTGAGTGAAAAATTATATTTCAATATCGGTAATTATTCTTCAAATTTTTATCAGGCAGATTCCTAAAAAAAATTAAACTCACTTACATTTTCCATATTTTGGTTTACTTAGAAACAAAAAGGATGGAGCTGAACTCTGCCCTCAGCCAAGTGTCTAAATGTATATTAAATTGCAGAAGCTATGTACCAGGGCTGGAGTTTAACTGTAGGACTATTTTCCACTGTCAATACAAATGTATCTACATATATGAGATATTGTTTTCATATTTTAAAGATTTTCTTCATGAAAAAACTGAAACCTCCTGTTTTATTTCATATTCAGGTGACAATCTGCATCTAATTTTATTACACTTAAAATAAACCTGAGAAATCATCCTTCAGAGCATAAGCTTGGATGAAAATTAAATGCAAATAACAGTCTATATTGATTTATGGTGTGCACAATTTTCCTGGGGTTTTAGTAATATTTTTATTAATTCATAATTAGGCATAAATTATTTTATTTTAAAAGGTAACGTAGTCCCAACCAGTTTGTAACATAGCAGGCTACTGTGATTTTTTTATTTTGTCTTCAGCATTATATTTTTCTTACAATTCTATTTCTTTTGCACAAGAAAGATGTAAATACAGGAAAAGCCTGTCTAGCAATTAATGGTTACATTTATATTCACTGTGAGTCCTGTGTAGGTCACCTACCCTATGTGTTTAACGTAGGCATCATAATTACTGTGACTTTTAAATCTGAGAGAGCGGTGCCTGATTCAGATTGCAGACATTCCAGGATGGATGAGTTTTGTCTGTACAATGAAAATAGAGAAGTAATACATAACACATCATTTTTTGGTAGAATACAACTAGGGGATTGGTGTGACCTACCTACAGGTTTGGCATCTGCCACTGTGCTGTTTGCCACAGGCTCCCTTCAGAATTAATGAGAGAAATAGGCATTTTGTGGGAGGAATTTATTCAACCAGATATAAGCATCTACCTCAGGATGGGTCATATCATGACCCATATCAACTGACTGTGTTGAGTAGAGCTCCTTCGGCTACTTCCAGTCAGAGAAATGCTCCTTTCTAGGAGCACGGGACAGATATTGCGATTGCTTCTCTCACAAGGAGGAGACCTGGCAGTCCTGGAGAGCAGTCAGAAAGGATCTTTCAAGGTTGGCATGAACCCAGAGGCAAAAATCATGGCATCTCCGTCAAACTTTACCAGCGCACTTTACCAGCATGCCTTTACAGAGCAGACTCCTTGGGGTGCCCTGTGCTCCTGCTGCCTGGACTGGGAGCTGCTGGAGTTCGCAAGGCCATGCAGCCTGGTTCCTCTGGGGGCAACTGCAGAAGCACCCAGGGACGCGACATGTCATAGCATGCTCCTGCCCTGTAACGGAGGCAACTGCAAATGTGGCCCCTGATGGTTTTTGGCTGTACAAGTGAGTGTCCCAAGTTGTAGAGGAGTCCAGATACTTTTAACACAGCTCAGTCTCAAACAGAATGAATAGACAGGAATTTTGCTACAACTAGTTCTTTTAGCTGTGAACCTCTGCATAATCAGAAGACCTTATTGTTCTGTACTTGATTTAATCCCAAGCGCTGAAAAGACTGAGCACTCACTTTTTCCCCTTAATTTTTCCTTGATTTCCAACCAACATGGGCAAGAACTGAATCCTGAATCCTGACCTATGAGTTTGTAAGATTGCCACTTTGAGGGGCTTGTTCTGAAAAATTAGTGGTGTGGCCAACAGCAATGTGCTGCTGAGCAGAGAGCCTGTTAAATTGGATCAAAGGATATTGCTGATTTTAACTATGTGTTATAGCTTTGCTGTAAGTTAGTACAGCAGCCACTTCAGATATCGGAAAATGTGGGAAGACATTTAAACAAATCCCGTTGGAAATGTGGTACCAGGCTGAACGGCAGCAGAAACAGCAGTGAGAAACTCCTTGTACCCAGTACCCCATACCGTGTACCAGTACCTTGTACCCAGTACCTAGTACCGTGTTCAAGTCCCTAGATTTTGACTCCTTCTTTTACACCCCTATATCCCTTTTCACACACTGGGAAGTTATATTCCCAGGGGACATCATAACCTGCTTTTTCAGGAGCTATTTGAAATTAAGTGTGTAGTTTAAAGTTACCATCGAGCCTTCCTTTACAGTCAGTAGCGATGGAAAACCTGCCTACCTTCAATACCCATCCTGGGATGGGATGAATCACACTCTGGTTGTGCCTCTCCCTCTGCTGATTAGAGAGTGAGCCTTGGAGAACACTTGAAGTGAGAGCCCTGACTTTTACTTAGCTAATTTTCAGTAAATTAAATCCCACTATTGCTTTAATTATCCTCCTAGCTGTGGGGAAAATGGAAAGAAAAGTGAAAAGGTAGTTCTGATGTAAACAGGATGAAGCCTTCTACATCTTATAAAGTTAATACCCAGATGCAGCAAGCGCAACAAAAGTTTTTGGAGCATTGCAGCTGAATTTGCTAACTCTGTATTTAGTGCTATAAGTTTTAATCTTACCTTGTTAAAAGAGCGCAAAGCCAATTATAATGGCCATGAAGCTGAGAGGCACAGGACCATTTTCTTTTCAAGAAAACCATCAAATTTTTGTATTTTTGTTACTACAATTCCATTCACTTCAATGGCATCAAAACATCTGAGACTATCTGTTTTTCACCAGCTTCAAAATGGAGGTGAAAAGTCGATATGGACATCACTCTCCAAAAAGTATCCATAAATCATGAAGTATAAGAGTTGTTACTGCTAACCTTAGGGAGACACCTTTGTTTCTTTCTTTTGCCTTCTAATGTATACCTTTTCCTATAGCTTGCAATAATATTTTTTTTTTTCCTACATATGATCTATATCCTCCAACTCCTTTAGATCCTTTCATAAAGCCCACAAGTCAACTGTACAGCTGAGCATGAATTCGCTTTCTGGTGTTCTCCTCTCCTTTGCTTGAACGTAATCTTTTCTTCCTATTGTATTTGCCGACTTAAACTGTAACCTTTCGGGAGCAGTGAATGTCTTGTTATGCCTTTGCAAAACAAGTCTGGATTATACCAACAGCACAGTTCTGCATTCTGAGTTTAAGAACCCATGGTTGAGAACATGTTTTTTTAATGAAGCATAAAACATTAGTTTTAAGCAATGTCATTCAGGAAATTAAGACAAAATTGCCATTGAATTTATTTGGTACTAGGATTAAAGTCACCACAAAAAAATATTACCTGCGATAGTGTGTGAGAAGTGGAAATGATTGGGGATATAAGGGCAAAACACAGGACCCAAATACTCTCTTGTTCCCTTCCTGGCCTCCTGGGATTTTGGTGGTATGAGACTTCAAAGGGGAATAAGTGGTTTATGTAATCGAAGATAAGAGTGCGAAGGAAGGACTATGAGATGTCCAATCCTCTCTTTAAGACTGCATTATGATAAAGTGAAATCAAGGAACAAAATTAAAAGGAATAAATACAGTCAGCAAGAAACCTTAGATAAATAATAATAATGCAGTTAGGACAGAAGAATTAGACATAATTGCTGTACTAGTGCATTGCTAATGAAGCTGGAAAGAAACCAGGTGGAAGAGATCTATTTGTTGCTCATTGGCTCCTGCAGGCTGGAGATAGTAATATGGAAAAACACTGAAGACAGAGGAAAATTTAATGAAAGTAGACTGACCTGCCAAATCAGCAGTAATATACTCTTTTTCATATAAAGAAGTGTAGGTAACGTGACATTACCGTAATATTAATGAGGGTGTTACACTGGTCATCATATAAGAGCACACTTTTGCATATTTAAGTGCCAGTGATTTTTTTGTTTGTTTGGTTTGGTTGTTTGTTTGCTTGTTTTAATTAAGAATGTTTTCCTGGATAAGGGGCATGAGCAAAAGTAATGGCAATCAATACTCTGTAATGTCAGAATTATTATTTTGCTGCTGCAACATAGAAAAAAAAAAACTTCTGTTCATAGATTCATCTATAAACTTTCATTAACAGCTAAGAAATGGGCTAAGGAATTTGACCAAAAATACTGTGGGTAGGCTGTTTTAATTTTTGTTATCATTCAAAGTAGCTTTTTTCCTTCTCTCCCTCTTTCTTTCCTTGCCCCCTTCTTTTTAAAAAAATCTTTTTCCCATGGCTGCTAAGCGTGTGGTTAAAGGGGAGAAAAATCATATTCACGAACTGATTTTCATTTAGTGCACCAGGAGCCTTAAGCCACTTTGTGTGCAGATTTCCAGTTTCAATTAGAATGGATTTGCAGACATCAGATGATGTGAAAAATTATCTCATTTGAATCACATGAAACCAAACCACTAAGACATTGCTGATGAGGGAAACAGTGGTCTCATCTTTCCTGTGGTGTGCCATCTCTATTAGACTTTGTAAACTGCGGCAGTTTGAAATCTTTAACCAGCCATTACTAATAAGCATATGTTAATTGTAGCAGAGATCATAAGCAGGTCAATTAGGAGGCAAAGACTGGAACAGAATGAAACATTCAGCTGGAGGGAGAATTCAGGGCAGGTGTCGGCCAGCATGCGCTGCCCTGGCAGGAGCTCTAAGCATCTTGGGTAGAGCTCATTTAACGTTTTGATTTGCTGAATTTGCATTTCAGATTTCCATTCCTAATAGACAATATAGTCAGTCTTTGTTAATGAGGACTCTGATTACATGTGCCATTATAATTGGGAATTAGCAGGCCAGCCTTGTTTTGGAGATTAAATCCAAAGTAAATTGGATTAAAGACAATGCTGCTGAAATCCCTTTCTTTTTGTTTTCTCAAGCCAAAGGTGAGGAAGACTCCATTTGTTTTGTACATATGGCTTTTACCTTGATTAGCGTGTCTTGCGGTTTGTTTATACTTTTTGAACATAGCATCTATTAGCAGTTCCAATATTAAAAGCAAGTAAGAAATTGCTATGTTTACTTAAATGATCCTGACAAGGTGCCTAGCTTTATTGTTGTGCACTGATGAACAGGGTGCCAGTAGAGAATAAAGAGCATTCTGAAACATTATTTCTTATTATAAAGTAAATGTCTCTAAGTGTTCATCTGCCCAGGGTGTATCCTTGTACTAAACATTGACTTTAACTCTTGGTACATGAGTTTATGCTACCTTCATTTACACCAGTTTGACTCCGTTGACTTCAGAGGAGTTACTCAAGTCTTAAAAAGACTCGATTAATTTGTTATGTAGTTCTATACATAGATATTTAGATATGTTTTCACTTAATTCAGAAACAGGAAAGCAGGATGATTCCTTTCTTTCTATTTGATTTCAGGTATTAGCAGAGAGCAAGACAAGTTCTCTCATTGACTAGACTCTGTACGATAGCTTTTTAGTAGCTGCAGTCGTATCCAGTTGTAGCTCATCTTTCATGTGTCTTGTCTGTGGTCATGTAAGTCAAATATAGTTCAGATTCCTTTAAAATTCCCATGGATAATTGAGTTTTATAAGCTAGTTATACTCCAACATTTTTCATTGATAAGTTTGCAGAACAAACTGGTTTGTCTGAAAATTTGTCTGTTTGAAAATTGACAATAAGTTTGCTCTGCAATTGCAGGAAAAACAGTCCAGCAAATAAAAGACAGTATATTTCATGTCATTATATCTTGCACCTGACAAGAAGCAGCAGCTGTTCATGTACAGGCCATCAAAAACAGAAAGCAGAAAAGCAGAAAAGGAACAATAAAGTAAATCAAGTGACTCAGCAATGTTCTTGCTCTTTCAGGAAACTAAGGAATGTCAACCCAATGGCTTTGGGGTTTTCAAAGCAGAAGACAGTATTTATTTGCTGATTTCATAAATCTCTTAAATATCTCTCTGTCTGTTACTTCCTTTGGACGAGCTCCTAATTGGAGTAAGTTAGGTGTGCTCCTTGCACTTGTAACTCAACCACTATTTGGGTATGCATGCATTAGGTATCAAAGCTGTATTAGCCCATGAGGAATCTTTGAGCATTCTCACTGCCTTTCTGCTGCTTCTTCGTAATCAGACTGAAAAACAAGCATGTTAAAACAAAATATGAAGAACTAGGTTGGGGGTTTTTTTAATTCATTTTCAGGTTCACAGAAGAACGGAGCACATTAGTTATGCAAGATAAACAGATTTGCTGGAATCTGAGTATAGAAGGCATTTCCAGGCTGTTGCATGTGAACTGTCCAGCATAAGTAGAAAGTTGCTTTATGGCAGCCTAAGTTTCAGAGCAGAACAAAATAATGAAGTTTAAACATCTTCTATCTTTGCTATGTGTGAGTTGTTTAGATCAAAAAATGTTATTTATCCCAGGAAAAGATGTGGTGAATCACAGAGACGTGCAAATAATCAGCTTCTATACATCAGACACTCTGAACATACTCGTTTAGCACTTACTGCATCTTATACATCAAATAAGTATTCTTCTTACAACCTTGTCTGATTTTTGAGTATTATGGGTTTTATGGAAATACAGTTCTCCATCACTTCTGTTTATTTGAAGGAGAAAAAGGAAAGGTGAAACTCACAAAAAAATTTGTCCAAGGAAATAGCAGTGATCGCAGTTACACTGTGATGGTTATATTCAGTGCTGGCATCACAGTGTTACTACCCCTGCATTGTCAGTGTCAGCCTCCCGCAGTGTGTTTCGAATATTAAGTTATACTCTCTCAGTGCTACCATGAAAATAGATTTAGCCATTAAACTGATGACAGATAAAAGACTGGACAAATTAATTTGTTTATGTTTGGCCATACATATTATATGCACAAATTCAGGTTTGAATATGAGTGTGTGTGCACATGTTTTCATGTGTAGAGACAAAACATGCAATGAAAAAAGTAGGGATTTTTAAAGAAAGATTTAAAATATGAGCCATAGAGATGTGTAATATTCATTACACCTTCCTTGGCATTTGTAAGACCATTTCTTGGAAGTAAAAATGTTGGCATGGTGGCAAAAGGAGCCTATGAAATAGTTCTCCTTGAAAAGCAGTGAGTATATATGACAACTCTCTGGAAAACAAAGGAATTGTGACAGGACAAAAAAAGCCTCACGTATGGTAGAAAGCCAGGACTGCAGCAAAATCTTCTGCCAGAGCGAACTACGTATTAATTATTATTGCACAGCAACTTTAAAAAGGCTTGTGTAATTAACCTCAAAGTCTCCCTCAACTGATTTTTTCCTCTAGGCAGGAGCTTTGTCAGGAAGTTCAGCAAATGGTAGATGATTCAACATCATTTTCACGGTAGAAGGTCCTTTGAACCTTAACTGTGAGAGACCTACTGTCACAAGAGTGTTATTATTTATGATCCCTATTATCTGTCTTTTGTTTGCAAGGGCCTTTTTAGCTAAGTAGTCCTCAACAATGTAGGGATACACAGGTTCTGCTCCACATAATTTGCAAGTTAAGGTAGCAGTGTTGCTCAAAGCATGACTCTAGTAATTCTGCTGAGAAAAGCACCTGCATTACTATCCTTATAGGTCCTAATCTGTGTATGTACATGAGATAGTGTATGTATCTGTGTATGTATGTGAGTACTTTCTAGCATTTATAAAAGATACATCTTTCGACAGAGGTCTCAACACTTAATTGGAGACAAAGCTTAAGACAGATGGATACTTGGAAAACCAGACCGTATGAACATAAGGTTCGCTTTTGTACTATTCCAGTTACCGAGACACACTCTGCTATTACACCAGCCATTTCTGCTCCAGACCTTCTCCTTTCTGTTCATTGATTTTTTATTGTTTGGGTTAGATGTGCAAGGACATGGTAAGAATGTAAGTGTGATATGACCTGGTGGTGGGCTTTAAGGTCCAGAAGCTAAGAGAAAAAAGAGATAAGGAAAGGTGAACTACGGGAGACAGGCCAAATGAACACGGGAGACTAGGAGAAAGTTGCAAGAAGGTTGAGATGAAGGATATCTCTGAATGACTGATATTGGTGTGTGCAAGGGGCACTTTTCCTCTGTGGTGTTACTACCTGTACTGGTTTTGGCTGTGAGAGAGTTAATCCTGCTATAAGATGTGAATGCAGGGGAGCAGGGAAAGAAAATGGGAGAGGCTGTTAGACCTCACAGTCCCCCTGGGTGCTGTATTGACACTAGAGACTTCCAGGGGTGAATGTGAGCCAGTCCTTTTTAAAAAGTCTGAAATGTCAATACCGTTAAGACAATGCCCCACAGTGATTTGGTTCCTGCTTGAAGAGTGAGAGAGCTGCACTCAGAGAATTTCCTCCTCTTGGGGCATTGCATTGACCCATGAAATCTGATTAGTAGGACTTACCTCCAGGTGGCCTTGATGGGATGTCTGGTAGAAACTGAATGTCTGCTGGTACTCAAGATGCTTGGAAGTCCGAAAAATGGGAACATCTGCCTGTCTGCCTATCTCATAGTACTAAAACTAATAAGAAGAATCTTGGAATTCATAATTAGAAGAATAAAGCATTTCCCTTTCTGAGCAGTCTATATATTGCTGTATAATTTAAAGAAGACACAAATTTATTTTTAATATGTTTAATATTTGCAATTTATTTCACCAAGACCAAGTTTGGTCAGGGTCACCAAGCTCTTCCTAAGCAAAGTCCCAAAAGGCACTGATATTCTGGAATTAGTGGGACCCGTTCAGTCCTGATGCAGGCAGTAAGTACACCACTGCTGTTAGTGGTGGTGCTCCCACCCCTCTCAGGGATGAAGTCAGGCCAACAAAAGCATGAATATTACCGGGTAAGATCTCATTTTTTTCAGAGTACCCGAGGGTGTAGATAATTTGGAGAGAAGAGGAACAAAAGAATTGAAAAGGAGGTTATCAGTACAGAAAATTGAACCTCAGTCAGATTCAGTCAACCAAGCAATAGATTTCCTCACTTCTTTTGATACAGATTGGCTACCCCAACGCAAGAGTCTCTTGAGTTCTCATAATTTAAATTAGCAGCTTAGTCTGGCAGGTAAATGCACATGCAATGACCAAGGTTTTCAGAAGGGAATTTGGATTTTCAGTCCCATCACTCTGGACAAGCTCTGTTCGATTTCCACCTTGTTCCTTGACACTGTTAGTCCCACTAAGGTGCCACTTCACTGAAAGTTGGCTCAACAGGTTTGACAGCTTCTTCACTTCTGTGGCGGGAGATTGGCATAGCTCTATATGGTGCTGGGAGACATGAGTAATAGGAGATATTTGTTGATAAGTGGATAATTGTTTGTATACTGTTTCACACAGGGAAAACATATGCTTCTGATCTCAGGGGATTGTCTTGCATTTGTACAATGTCCCACCCTCTGTGTTTTCCCCAGACCAATTCATCTAAATATAAATATCACTGTAAGGATAGTTAATTAGATATTCTTACAGGCTATGTACACCCTGTTTTTTTGTAAACTAAGCCAAGTCTCCATAAATTGCAACACTAGACCAACGTGCTTGTTGTCATGCCTTATACATATATATACTTGGGGTTTTTGCCCTATATCCTTCTTTAGCAAGCCCCATCATAGTTCATCACTTTATGCTGGTGGCTAAGTATTATTCTTTTCCATAACGTTGGATTTACTTCCTTTCACTGCCTTAAATTATATGGATCAGTCCATCAGTCCGTGATAGGTATTAATTCAGAACAAACGATGTATCCAAATACACATCACATATATAAGACTATCTATTCGTGTTGATATTCATACCTCAAAGAAAGATCTTGGTATTTAGGTTTACACTCAGAATATTGAAATATACATTTTAATGTTTCAATATTCCCTTTTATCCTAGTGTCACTCTCCTCAACAATAAAATGAAAGATTTCACAGCAAACACCTGCAGGCAGGGACTGACAAGCTGCAGCACCAAAGGGCTTTTCAGAGCCATCTCCTGTTACTATAACCCACTCACAGAGTCAGAGTGCTGGTAACACTTACTTTAGGTCTCCGCTGTTACTATCCCCCACTCCACTTGGTGCAGGAGAGCCCAGAAATTCCAGGCTGAAGCTCTGGGGACAGGTAACAACTGAGGTTTCTGGGTCAGGACCCAAATCTTCCAAGAGTCAGCAGATTTCGTATGTTATCTATCCTGATGACTCAGCTTGCCAGTTCCTCTGCATAAGCAATTTAGGCATGACAATGATGTTTCCTTAAGTTTGGGACCTGCTAGACAAAGAAGTAAAATAGGGAAAAGCTTGAAGAAGAGCAGCATAATGAGAACTGTGCCTATTGTACCTCGCTTTCTGTTAAGTCTCCCATGGAAAGTGCATATACATTTCTGCACTGGGCACACAATACACTGCACTGTATTCAAAGCTGTTGCCAGGCTTCTTATTTAAGGGTTTTAATCAAAGAACATTGAGCTGGCACTGATATCAAAGGGATGAATGCATATTTTTAAATGTGAAAATAAAAAGATAGCTTTAACTGAGGGAAAAAGTTGCAGGATATGTATGCGCGTGTGTGTGTGTGTGTGTTTCCGTATGTGTGTGTATGTGTGTATGTACAGGGTAGCAGAGGCTATGACATAGCATATGAAGTCAATAGTGTAGTTGTTATTATTTATACATGAGTAAAGATTACAAATGCAGGCAATAGCTCAGATCTCTCACCCCCTGGATCTGTGAAACCTGTCACTCAGTCTCCTGCGGTGTGTCTTCCTGTCTCCGAGCCATTGGACCACCTGCTGCCATGACTCTCATCTATTGCATCGCCCGAAGGCCTCGATGATAACAGCATTGATTCCAATGTACATCTAATTACTTCTCATAATCTATTCATTTCACAATAGTGTAGTGAAACATCTGTCACATCATAAACTCTTTAGTATCCTTATCAAACCACCAAAACATACTCCGCTGCCAATTGGCAGCTACCTTGCTTTCTCTTCTTATTAATATGATGCAAACATATCTATGTTTTTTTGGTTGTTTTAGAGAAATTTCCCTGATGACCAGTGAAAAAGAATTGGGCAAACTGCAATTGTAACATCTACTCACTACTTAGTGAGGTACCATTATTGATGTCGTACAAATATCAGCGAAAATTGCTTTGTTTCTTCTAGAGATAAAGGCTCTAAATAGGGTCTTTAACATTTATAGCACAGTAATAGATGGCTCCCTTCCTTGGCTCAGTGTGACTGATTCATTTACTAAAATAAGCATCTCAGGGATTATTACATTTGAGCGGTATATTGCATGGAAAAGCCTTTTACCTTTATAGTTTTTACTTTACCTGTGGGTAAATAATGCCCACTCTTTCTTCATGTAAGAAATCAAGAGCAAGGAGACCCATTAGCACATATTTTTATTATCAAACTATAGAGAATCTATCTATCCCAATAGGATCATGAATATACAGTTGCATCTAATAAAGAGGGCTGATTAGTCCACTGAAAGGAACCTCAGATATTCAGGCAACATCACGGAAAATAAACTCTGAATAGTGAGGTGTTGGTTTACCATTACATACTGAATTATGATGAACAACAAATCCCGAGTGAAAGGAGTGATATATTAACTGTGTATTCCCTTTCATGGTTGATGTTAGCACAGACTGGGTCTTGTTCTCGTTGTTTTAAATCTGCAATGGAAATGAATTTAGTGTTGATTTGATAGCTGTAGAAACGGGAGCCGTTTGTGCATCCGCAGAACAGATACGGCACGAGCAGCCGTTCTGGGAGCTTCCTCACAATGTGCTTCAGCCCAGCTTTTGGAGGATGCGCTTTTCCATGGCCTTTCAGTAGCTGGTGAGAAAGCTAATTTGGATTCTCTGACTAGGCTGTGGTGCGGTGCCAGTCACTGTAGTTACTTTTATTATCTGAACATCTGGCAGTAAGGAACTGGACTGCCATCACCAATTCAACCCACATTTTGTTAGTTCCTGACCTTGCTGGGAATCACAAGGGTGACCTAAGGGTGAAGGAGTCCATATCTCATTATCAATCCCCCGGACAGCCGGTCCTCTTTTATCCATTTGTCAATATATAATGCAATCCAATATATAATGCAACCTGAATATTTATCTGCCTCTATTTTCATCACTTGTGCATTTTCTGGTTTGGAATAGGTATCATTTGTACCTATTTACTTAAAGTGCATGTTTTTACATCCAAAATACACTCACTACTCTGGCATAGTGGGAAACATACAGAGATTTTAGTGCTATTGACATATCTTGCCATATGAATATGTCCAATGCATAAGTCACTTAAAAGTGAGTATTTGACCTATTTAGTCCTTGATGCTGCTTTGTAGAATGGCCGGCATTTATGAATTTGTGAGCATTCCTCTTCATTAGGGAGAAAAGAAAGAAGAAGCAGTTTAAAGAAAAAGCTTTCAGAAAAGCTCAGAGCTCGCAGAACAGGTCAATGCTGGGTCCAGACTGATCTCCTGATACTCTGTTCCAAGTACCAAAACTTGTATCGAGTACCAAACCTATGGGAGTACGGCAAGAATCTACAACCAGTGCTACACTTGAGAACCGGACCAAAACTAAGATAAAAGATACTTTGGTTTGGTATCTATATTGAAAGGACTTTTTGGAGGGGAAAAAAACCCAAACCACTAGAACACAGTGGATAGAAATAATATATAATTTTCCAGTTTTAGTTAGGAAACAATCCATAAATTAATTTGAAATAAACTAAAAATTGTGTTCAGCGTAAACAAACAGGGGTTTTTTTTAGGATATACAACAGTACTGCAGAGAATATGTATATTTGCTTGTTTGTTTTAAATTGAAGATCAATTTCTAAGTAAAATGAAACATTTCAAAACAAAAAGATCAAATATTTGTTTTCAAAGTATCACAATAACATTTTTAAATATTATCAAAATGTAATCCTTATTTCTCTTCTGAAACCATAAACTTGACCCAGATTTTTGAATACTTTCAGTTCTTCCCAAAGGGAATTTTTCAACAAATTCATTGTCCATCAAAAGTAAGTAGATAAATAAATGAGTAGAGAAGTTTCAGTGTTATTCTGATGTAAATCTTTGGATTAGGGATATATAGAGACCATATATCAGAAAAGCAAGTTGCCAAATAGGTCTTACAGCAGAATAGCATGGTGGGTTAACCTTGGATAAGGGCCAAATTCCCACCCAGCCGCTCACTCGCTCCCTGTCCTAATAGACAAACAGAATGAAAAAGTTTGTGGGTTGAAATAAATACAGGGAGATCACTTACCAATTACCCTCATGGACAAAACAGGCTTGACTTGGGGAAAATTAATTTGTTGCCATTTAAAATAGATCTGGACAGTGAGAAACAAAGACAAAAATTAAAACAACACCTCCCCAACCCCCTTTTTTTCTCATGCTTAATTTCACTCCTCCATTCCCAGCTCCTCTACCCCTCCCCGAGTGGTGCAGGGGGATGGGAATGGAGGGTTGCAGTCAGTCCATAACAGCTCCTCCCTGCTGCTCCTTCCTCCTCACACTTTTCCCCCGCTCCAGCATGCATCCTGTCCGTGGGCTACAGTCCTTCAAGAACTGCTCCAGCATGGGCTCTCCATGGGCTGCAGTCCTTCAGGATAAACCTGCTTCAGTGTGTGGGCTCTTCCACAGGTCACAGTTCCTTCAAGAAATATCCACCTGCCAGAGCAGGTGGTCTGGCATGGGGTCCTCCACGGGCTGCAGGGAAATACCTGCTCTGGTGTCACCTCTTCCATGGGCTGCAGGGAAATATTTGCTCTCGCATCTGGAGCATCTCCTCCCCCTCCTTCTTCTCTGACTTTGGAATGACCTAATCTCTGCTGCAGGGAATTTTTTGTGTCAGAAATTTTATTCTGGTCCCTACTGATCACCTCTATTTGATGTGCTATAGGGAGGGATACAACGGTTCACTGATCCAGGTGAACCAGATTTCTGTCTAGATCTTCTACTGCCTCTCCTTGTTTGCTCCTGTGTTTTATTTTTTTCCTGACACAAAAGGCCTGCATAACTGGCTAACTCGCTATGCCCTTTTGCCACAAACTCTTTTCTGGTGCTTTTAATACCTATCATCTTTCTTGCTTTAGTGTTAAGTAGGAGAGAAACTTCATTCAGGCACAGAAGACAAGAACAGTTTAGCAACTCTAGGATAAAGGAATCTCAAACTCCTTAGGGATCTAGTACAAAAAATCAATTTCACTAATGCAAAAAAACCTCCACCTCAAATCAAAACTGGAGTGAAAAAAAATTATTCATATGTTCCTTAAAGTTATGCTGATTTTTAAAGAAAAAAAAATTAATTGTGGAAAAGTGAGCTTTAAGATTTTTTGAGAAGGTTGGAGATGGATTATTTTTGGCAAAAAGGAAGATTTGTCCACTCAAGAGTCCTCAAGTCTGGAGAAAGTTACTCATGTTCCTTTGTCTCATTCTTCAGAGATTGCCACTTATAGCTCAGTATCTACATAATGAGCACAATTTTCATACCTCAGATGTAGAATTAATTTCCAAATCATTGCAATACTGGGACAGGTGCATAGTACAAAGCATTTTTTTATTACTGTCAAGACCAGAGTGCATGAGCTTTTCATACATTGGTTGGAGTAGCACTTCAAGGATCTGCAAGGAAGAGACAGTTGAATCGTGACAGCTAAACCCCACTGGGTCCCCAGACAGACAGTTGAATTGGGATACTGAAGTTCTTCATAGTATGGGGGAGACTGTCAGCTAGAGAACAACCAGGAGAAAACAGGAGGTACTAAGTGTGAAGGTCGGGTTTTGGGCTGAGCAGCCTCACTTTCTTCTGATTGTCCATGAGAAAACATATCAAAAAGCTATCTTTCTACAGCCATCTTTATCTGCAGGATTTACCTTCAAAGACAGAGCTTAAAAAACACAAATAAAAATGCATGAGGACTTTTTGTGTCTATGTGTCAGACATCCTGATGGAGACTTGTGTTGGGAGGATTATCCACCACCTGAAGAAGCTTTTGGTGCAGTTAAAGTCTAAAAATTATAACTAAGAATGTCAGGGGGCATTATAGTTAACTATTGTTGTATAGTCCTGGCTATCGTGTGAAAACAATCAAAATTTATGTTCATTCCAGGTAACATTAGTTGCCTGGCTCAGTTGCCCAAGGTCCACACAAAATCCATGGATAGAGATAAGCACTTCCAGAGATCAATTCAACTTGTTGTATCAAACTACCCTCTGAAGTGGTATATGGATTTTCTGCCTTTGCCTCTTTTCTAAAGACTACACTGGGTGCCTAAGGCCACTTAAATCAGACTTATCAGTTAGGTCCAGCCATTTGTGTGGGAAGAATCTCTTCCCATGTGGATTTAATTCAAGCGGTCTGTTACAGTTCCTGTTACAGTCTTTTCTGTTGGGTTTTTTTTGGTCTTTTTCCCATTTGTTTGTCATATTTTGGACCCAATTCTCTTCTTAGTTGAAGTGGTTATTAGCCTGAATCACACTAACTAAAATGCAGTAGCTCTAGACTAGACTGCAGTCTTGGCAGGGCTTTTCTGCTGGTGTACATTTCTCTGGTGTCTAGGGCAATGGGAGACAAGTATGGAGAAGGCCCTTGAAATCACGGAAACATTAACATTAACAATTGCATAAGATTCACAATTGCATAAAAATCACAAAAACATTAACATTAACAATTGAATGCAAGAAGGAAAGAGTCAGTCTTCTGCTGGTATGGCACTGAAATTATTGTCCATTCAGTTTACTTAAAATGTTAGAAGATAGATTTTGTCAAAACTTGTGGTTTCTTTGCCTTCTGACACAGTACAAAGAAAGGATAACAATGGAGAAAATATTGTAATTTCACTGACTACGTATATAGTTTTATGTTGCTTCTTAGACAAGTTTTTATGGTCCCATTTAAAATACCAGATGGCATGTTAATGTTGCCTTTAGGTATTTAGCTTGAGGTGTGTTTGACCTATATAGTCATAATTAGGTGCTCTGAAGCATCTCTTGGAAGAATCTAGCTCTTTCCATTACCCAAGCAGGAAACCTCGGCTGCTAATTTAGCACCCTAAACAAGATGTGATGTGTTGTGAATACCCCTCACATCCTCCTTTTCTTGATACTGCGTAGATTCAACTTGTCAGGCAAAAGAAGCATGTCTATGATCTTTTGCAGATCTTTAGACCTTTTCCAGCTCTTATAAAGCCCTGCAGAAGTAATGGTCTTGCATAATCCTATTGTATTCCAGCTGAGGCTTACCCTCATTGGGTATTGGAATTGTTAATAAATTGTACATGCTGCGCAGTAGTAAAGCAGCCTTAACATGACTAGGGACGTATTCAGCTGAGTGCAGTTGGAGACCACAATCTGAATGTCCAAGCATTTTTAATCTATGTACATGAGCAAAATAATCTCAAAAATTCAGCTAAGCCCCCCCCCTAACCTTCGATACTCCTCCTGAATATTCACTGCTGCTCTGTCTCACAAGGGCCCATGCCCAGCTCTTGTATAGGGTATGCCTGTACAGTTTTTGCAAGCAGGTTTGAACTCACTTGCTATATGTTCCAGGCTTATACTCCAGGCCCAAGCCAGCTAGGAACCAGCAGTCATATTGCCACTTTAGCATACTTCTGTGATCAAGTTAATAGCCCTGCTCCTTCAGAAAGTGATAGGAATGCTGCTTTACTGAGAACTAAGCTTTGAAAAAAATTGAGTCCAAAATCTTTCATTCATCTCTTCCATTTCTAGCAGCTTAGTTCCAACGGCAGCTGATATACTAAAATTAGATAAATAGATTAATATAACGCTTTTTAAGGAAATATATTCAGCACTTTTCTTTGGCTTGGGCCAAAGCTCCATTTCCCCAGATGTTTTGAAGAACACCTACTGCAGTCAGATTTTCCCTGAGGATATCTTATTTTATATGGTTTCCAGTGCAGGTGTTAAAGTGTAGTAGCAATGAAAGGGTAGAAAACCATAAAAATCAGAGGTTAACAAGGTTTTTGGACCTTTCATAGGACAAAGTCACATAACCTGACTCTCTTATGCTTCCCTATTGGCTTTTCCAACTCACCCTCTTTGGTGCCTTCCTTTTTTTGCTCTACTTTGACAACCACCAAATCTCCATGCTTGTTCTTCATTTTTTGTTCTATAAGAATCTAAGGGAGGTAACGCTGTGAAGCAATTGTGGGTTCAGGGATACAGTCCTCTGTTGTAGCTCAGCCCGGAAAAGATCACAGAATCACAAAATTAGAGAATCACTGAGGTCAGAAGGGACCTCTGGTGATCGCCTAGTTCATCCCCCCGGCTCAAGGAAGGACAGCCAGAGCAGGATGCCCAGGAGCATATTTCAGTTTTGAATATCTTGAGGAATGGATACTCCACAACCTCGGTGGGCAACCTGATCCAGTGTTTTACCTCCCTCACAGTAAAAAAAGTCTTCTCTTAAGTTTAAATGGGAATTCCTGTGTTTCACTGAGAGCCCGTTGCCTCTTGTCCTGTCACTGGACATTGCTGGGAAGAGTCTGGCTCCACCTTCTTTACTCCCCTTCACTAGGTCCCCCTGGAGCCTTCTTTTCTCCAGACTGAATGGTCCCAGCTCTCTCAGCCTCTCCCAGTATGACAGTTGCTCCAGTCCCTTAATCACCTTTGTGGCCCATTGCTGGACTCGCTCCAGCCTGGCCATGTCTCCCTTGTACTGGGGAGCCCAGAGCTAGACCCAGCACTCCAGATGGGCTTCACCAGTGCTGAGCAGAGAGGACGGAGCACCTCCCTTGACCTGCTGGCAACGCTTTTCCTAATGCAGCCCAAGACGCATATTGCTGTTTCATGGTTAACTTGGTGTCCACCGGGACACCTTTTTGCAGCCCTTCTCTGCAAAACTGCTACTCGGCTGGTTGGTCCCCAGACTGTATTGATGCGTACTCATACTACTCATACTGCTCCCAAAAACAGGCAGTGTTCATCACCTGCTCGCTGTCTGCATGCTGAGATGCACTTTCTCACTTGCTCCCTGAACTTTCAGGTTTGTCAGCACTCATGATCAACAAACTATGGATCTGAAGTCTGATAGGGTGTCCCTGAGGGGAGGTATTTGTGCAGTACGTTAATTTAGGTAGTAAAGGTTTCAGTGTTTTATGTACACCTGCAACACCAACTGTCACTTTATCCAAATAAAGTTCTTGTATTAGCACACTCTTTTGAAAACACCAAACCTTCGCACAGATTTTTAGACTGAACTGGTGTGACCTACTGTTTTGAAAGGTGCTTGGCAGCAAAATATCCCCTGTTGTTTCAAAAGTATTTTCCTCTTCAGCTCTCCTTTTCTGCAATAGGCTGATTTCACTATACAATACAAATTAGACTTGCAAAGGGTTAAGCAACTACACAGCCTAACAAATCTGTTAGAGAAGATTTTTGTTTTCCAAAGGGTAACAAAGAAATAAGTTCAACATATGTACATGTGTGTGCTTCTGACCCAGCATTCATATTTTGGTAAGCATATTTTAATTAATTCAAGGTCATATGTGCTTTAGTGTTGGAAACATATATAGCACTTCGCAGGTTACTCCCCCCCTTTCTCCCCGCTTTGTAATACACACACTTTGTAATACCACAGAGGGGAATTACTGGCTTGGTGCTAACAATTCCTTTCAGAGAATTGCACTGCCTTGTGTGCCACAGTGGAAAATACATCAAGATAATTCCCTCATCACTGCCTACCCACCCACCCGCTCCCTGTAGTCTGAGATGAACTGTCTAGTCACATATTCTAATGCTGCTTCTGGTAAAATGTTTGATTTCTTTTTTTTTTCCTCTCAGAGCAAAGCTCTTCTGGAGCCTATATTTATTCTGTCATTTCTTTTTTTAGTGCATGCACATCACCTGTGAGAGGTTCTTTGTATATTGTCATTACTGATATCATAAGAAATTCCAGAAGTGAAGAGTATTTAAAGCGGATTCATGTGTGAGGGATTTTGTAGGTTTTTTTTTTAGAAGTTCCTTGCTACTTTCTACTTAGCTCAGCTTCATAATGATTTAAGAGAAACGTACTCATGTGTAGGGTGTGTGCTGTGGGATAGGAACCAAGAAAAAAAATCAACCAACAAACGAAAATCTTTTGTTTTTAATGACAGAATATAATGGAAACCTAATCTCCTACTGCATATTATCATCAGGCAAATTAGTTACACATATAATAAGGTTTTGCTGTATAAATTATAAATGAAATAAACAATTCTGTCACCATGGTGTGCAATGAATACACCACATGTTATATGTAAATATATTAGTCATTTGCCTTTTGTTTATGTGTCACAGGAATCCATTTCCTTCATGGTGTAGTTCCTATTCCCTATGGGTTCTTACTAAAGTCATCTCAGCCCTTCATGTACAAGCTTTTTAAAGCAGGATTCCTTTTCCTTTTTGTTTTTCTTTTCGTTTTTCAGCCCAGTTTTAATAATGGCTGCTTTTGTGCCAGTTTCATTTAGTGCTTCAAACTAATTTTATCTGAGAGAGAGGAAGAAATAATAAGGAAAGCAGAAAGGGTCTACATGATATATCAGTACAATACAAAAAACATATTGAAACCATTTTTTTATTTTAGGTTTTTTTCTTCAAAAATTAAAATATGCCCCATAAAGCAACTATGCATATTTTTTCTCTTACCAAACCTTTCCTTCTTTAATGAGATAATCTGTTTTTAAGGAATGCATCGTTCAGTCCTTCTTTTCAAGGGGTGACATTTTTATTTTCCACACATTACAGTATATGCAAGAATGATGTAAATTTGGGCTTTTTCACCAGGCACTGCACAACAGCCTGAAAGCCCTTTGAAACCAACACAAGACGCAGCTACTCTCAGTGAATGATGGCTTTAACATACAGATTCCAATCAATAATCCAGAATTTTATATTCAATCACATTCAGTTCGCACTCATCAAGGATTATCTTTTGTGCTCCCACAGGCTTTTCCTGTCCTCCATAGGGAGACTGAGTTGAATTGAATATAGCTCATTATATTTGGGATGGCTGTGGACCCTAATGGAAGAGGCAACACTTAGCACATAAGCGGACTAAACTTTCATGATCAAGACCAGCTAAAAAGGATATTTGTCACTGCTATCTTTATTTCTCCCGCAGTGTCAGCCAACACTTTCTGCAGGGTGAATGATTGTACCTTGACATTGTTTACAAGGCCAATTATATCTTTATTTTGAGAGCTATTCCAAAGGCTATTAGAAGAGATTTTTTTTTACTTGCTGTATTTTTATAGGGAGCAGAGGCAAGCAAGGATCCTGCTTTTATAGTTTACTTGCAGCTATATCTCTGTGGAGGCCTTTTTTTCTTTTTTCTTTTTTTTTTTTTTAAACTGGAGCAGACAGTGGTTAGCAATGGAATACAAAAAAGCAATTCTACTGCCTCATAAGCCACAAAGTGGACTATGGAATTAACGTATGAGATGTTATTTCTAATTTATTTATCAGCTCTCTCTCTGTAGTACAAGTACTCTCGAAAGCACTTACGTATTTGAAGTCTCGTAGAGAGATACCAGATAATAGGAAATGGTTTGCTGTGAGAAGTGATCTACTTGAGTGCATAGAAGAGGCCTCTTTCTATCAAATATTTCACGGGTAATGTTTTACTGTTTCTCCTAGATGGCATGCCATAGAGTGTAATAAATTTCAATTTGTTTATATTCTGTGTCTGTATTTGCACTTTGGTGATTATATTTGAATTCATGCAAGATCCTTGTTTTTAAAAAAGAACTTTAGCATAATCTTCTCATTAATCCTGTCCTGTTTGTCTGTTATTAATAGGCCACTGTACAATGTATTCTGCTGCAAAACTCCACCAGGCATGACTAATTCAGATAATTAATTTGCTAGAACATTAACACCATCAAATGAGCCTGCTAAACCGGTAAATTTAAAGTAAATTAAACTTAATTTGCAGGTTATTGCAATTAAGTCTGCCTTGTCTTTCTGAGGGATTTCAACATCCTCAGTATTTAAGAGGCAATCATAATGCATGCAAGTGGGCGGGCTTTTTGGCTAATTAACACGAGTCTAATCTGCTTTTCAATTAGGGTGGATGTTTATAATGTGCTGGTGACAGTGTTGCAATTCAGTACAGCATAACAGGAGTGCATGGCATAATTATAGCTGAAAAGAAAAGCTCATGCAGGGCCTGTTTAGGGGTTAATGAGACATTGGCAGTTTCCAGCTGAGGAGATTGAGCCAGTTTAGTGCAGCTTCAAGAGGAAACCACCCATAGGGGTTTCCTTTGAAGTGTCAAAAGGTCCCCTTGTTCTGGGTGGCTTATGTTTCATTTGTCTGAGTGGCATATCAAAAATTGATGAGCTGCCAGCAGCAGTCCTCATGACATTAATTCACCAATTGTGTTTCTAATAGTTTCATCCTTAAATACATTTGGATGATGATAATGCTAAGAAAAATCAAGGTTCTGAAAACAATGAGAAGGTCTGTGCAGTTCCAAGAAGTGTATACAGACTACGCAAATGCATCAGCTGCAAATGTTAATGATGCAGATGACCTACACTGCTCGTTATGAGCAGGAAGAAGACAAAGATGTATTGTACATCCCTTCTCTGAACAGCATCCGAGCTGTGGCAGAGATATGGCATTTATTGTTACTTAGGTTCTTGCAAAGCATAAAATGGGTCAAATTCATCCCTGAAGTAACTTCACTGGCTTCAGAGTAGCTATACCAGAGATGGATTTGGTCTGTTATACTAATATCATAGGAAATAAAGTAAAAAAGCAGAGCTATAAAGAGCAGTAGGCATCTCTAATGCAGACAGAAGGTTTCTTTAGCCCTTCAGAAGGTTTCTTAAGCTATGTAGGTCCCAATATGTACATTGTGCTCCCATATTGAGGTACACGGAGTTCTCAAACTTTTGTGCAAAAGTGAATGTTCATGAACAGATTGCCTGCCCACAGCAGTGGTAATGCTAATTTCAGGGAATGCTAGTTAGATGGACAAACAAAAGTTATTAATGTATTTAAATACGTTTAAAATTCTGAAACAAAAAGAAGGGGCCATCAGTGTAAGACTGCCTGGCTAGATCAGTCAGAGAAGTCCTGATTTTTCTATGGCATTAGAAACCACAGCATGTGAGCATTGTGTACTAGAGGAGAGTGCTTTCGTTGCTGCATGAGGTGCAATTTTCAACATATGGTGTGAGCCAAGTACTGCGCTACATCCCTTTTTAAGCCTGGGAACTGTATAATATAGGACTTGCTTTTTGATGTGTTGAACAGCAAAAAAACACCCTGGTCTTATCACCTCCCAAAGTATTACTTGAACCTTTTGTAACTTTCTGAAAGTTTCGTATGGAGACTGATGCTCACAAGGAAGATTCAGCCCATCTCACCAGAGGTTATTAGACCTGTAACCACGCTATTTAATTTTAGACAGTATGAGGCAGCCACTGTGGAAGCACAGTTGCCCCATATTCCCACAGGGCTATTGTAGAGGCCATTCAACTCGCCGAAAATTATATCATGATCTGGAAATGCCCCTTCTCTCCTTTGTCTATAAATGAAGTTTAGGCTCATTAGACATCTAACTTAAGTGCTTGCATTTAGGCAGGCAGAACAAAGGTAATTATCTGCATGGGGGAGGGCACACATGCATCATTCTTTATATGAGTTGGATGATCTCTTTTTGGGGTATCTTCTGCTTGTGGAAGATTCACTAGTATCTCTGCATACTAAATGGATGCATAAGTGCTAAAGTTAGAGTGTATGGAAGGATTTTTGCTACTGCAGGGAGGATGGGCTCTTCCTTTTTTTAATCTGAGATAATTCAAATGGTTGAGCAAGCTGAGAAGTGTGTGAAGAGTGCCTCCAGTGACAGATGACTGTATGTTAATTTGGTACTGTACCATAGTACTGTAAACATGGATTATGTGTAGGTCAAGAAGATTAAATCCCTGTTGAGAATTTTTGTTTTGTTTCTCTGCCTGGACTTTTCACTGTGACTTGTGGTGTCATTAGTAAATGGAGTTTACTAAGATGAAAATACTACTACTGGTGGCAGAAGTGGCTTCTAAATGACTAAAACACTCTTATCCGAGAAGCACTTTACCAACTCAGCACATGAACGTATAGTTCAAGAGCACCTGACAGATTTTTGTGTTTAAGCTCAGTGACTGATGGATCAAATGAGAAGGCAGGAAGTACCTGTGTCGGGGAGGCACACTGTCTTGTTTCAGAGAAACTTTCTGTCAGTCTTTCCTGACCACCAAATGCAAGGTGACACAGGTACAGTTGAAACTGCTGTTATTCACCAGCAGAGAAAGGAGTGCAAGCCCATCAAGGAGCACTAAAGGAATCCTGTACAAATAATATATTACAAAAAAATATTTACGTGGCTTACAGTGCAAATGTTTCCACCTTATGCTGAAGGAAAATAGTTGAATAAGTATGTGGATTAAATTATGTAGACAGTATTGGCAACAAAAACATAACATGGTATTAACTTTAAAGTGCCATTTACTAAGTTCTATTCCCAAACTGATTTCACATTACCAGCTCTAACAACAGAAAGAAAGATTATTTACCAAATAGCAAAAGTACGTAAAGTACATCTTGCTATATCTACATTCAGCAGTAAGGCCTACTCTACTCATTTGTCTGGACATCAAGAGATTTTCAACCATTTGCAAACAGAGGTCATGAGAAATATGAGTGTAAAACCAAAAAGAAGATACACAAGCTAAACTGTTGAAGACAGAGGGACAATCCCATTGAGATCAATTAATAAAGACCATATAAAAAGTGGATGGTCTCCTGTTCTTCTCTTATCAGAAATACAACAGGAATACCTCAATTCTGTAGAATATAAGGTCTGTAATGCCTGTGGTCTACAGATCACTCAGCTCTGAAAAAGAAGGGACTACCCTTAGAAACACCACACTCTCTGCCACTTCTGCTAAGCTCAGTACACTTCTAAATGCAAAATCCCTCCAGAATTTTTAAAGGCCAAGTTAGTGACTTCACTGGGTGCAGTTTTGATGCAGTGGAGATTAATGCATTAGCTGCCGGTTAATTAATGGACACTGGTGAAATTTTCATCCTCCTTTTAACAGCATACCAATAACATTTAAGGAGCTATTAGATAACCCAAGTTTTAAGTAGTGTGTGGGGTATAACATAGCATGTTCACAGAAGAAAAGATGCATTAGAAAGATTAAAGTATGCATTCATCTCCCAGCTCTCTACCTGCCTCTCCTCTGGGATCACAGCAACATAGTGGTGCCAGGTCTTGTGTTGATTTTCAGTCTGTTCTCTGTGGGAGTCTTCCAGCACTCCTGTTTTATAATCTAGGCAAAGGAGTAGAAACTCTGAGAAGCTTCTTTTGTGCAGATCCCAATATCAGTTGAAAACATGATGGGGCATTTTTTTTAGCTGGCTGAGTTTTTCAGAGAGTTTGGTTCTTGGAAAAGATTGGTTGTACAAGAATTAACACTTTAAAATTATGACTGTGAAAGAGAGGATACTCTGCACTGATAGTCTTGCTAGGCATGATGTGACTATCACTGCATAAATTAACCAATGCACTTCACATTAACTGGTTTCAAAAGTTTATTCGTTCTTTCACTTGCTTGTGGGGTATGGAGAAGTTTGGTCAAACTTTGACATGACATATAGTTACTAAGAAGCAATATATAAACAACAAACACTATTATTCCTTAAGTGTAATAAATGTGCTTGAAAGTAGCAGCATACGTAAAACTTTAGCGTTGACGAGTCAGTAGGGCAGTATCTTGGGCCTTTAGAGACAATACTGTTGCACATGAATTCCTTTTCCTGGTGCCTTGGGGTAACATGTAACTGAAGTAGGATTATGTGAAGTTCAAGGTGATAAAAGGCTGAAGTGGCCCTAAAGGGTAGTTTGCAGGTAAGAATGGCCCTCTCTGACTTCCATTTAGCACAGCTGCTTTAGTCTGGATGAGAAAGGGAGTGGCCAGTAAAACTAACCAGTAAGACAAATGAGGTTGATAAACTGATGGGCAGTCAGAAGATAGGGACGATTGCCATGGCTAGATACTTACAGTTTTTCATGGGCATTGGGTCCAAAGGCTCAGTGGACACCTTTATAATGGAGGATTTATAAATATTTGAATAAGTTCACTAAAAGGGAAAAGTAATTCGTTAGAACAGCTCTTTCTGTATGGTACCATGATGTTCACAAAGCGTAACAAAGATCTGATTAAATGCTGGAGTACACTGTTGTGAAATCAGGGAGTATCCTAGTAAAGTAACAGCCATATCAGAATATCGTCTGTAGCTGGGCAGGAAAACAAATTATTATATCTTTGAAAATGCCAGATGGACCCTCACAGAGCTTTGTGGTTATGTGCCGATTAGAGGAAACAGCTCTGTAAGGCAGATCCATGGTTGCTACTCTTTCTCCTATAACTTGCATTTTATGTGATATAGAAAGTGTAATATTACATGATTTAATGGGTTCACAAACACGTGGTGAAAGAAGCTCCACCAAAACATTTCTGATGCCCTATGTAATGTTTCAGTAATAGATTTTTTTAATGTAAAAATCACTGCTTTTGCAGAGTGAAATTATAATTATATAAACCTTGAGGACTAAAGGTATATATACACAGATGACTTCATTTGTTTTCTTAACACAGTGAAATAACATTTGAAGTGAAGAAGTGAAGAGTAACTATAAATATCTTAGTATATTACATGCCAAGGAGGGAAAGCATTAGTAATAAGAGTGACACTACATTTCACTCCAGTAAAATCCAGTAGCTGGGCCAGAGTGCTCTGAAAATGCTTTTACTGGAAATATCATCTAGCGTTTGGTATGTGTGGATGGTGTTTATTACATTCTTAAAAATACACAGTTCCACGACTGCTGAGAGGCAAACTGTTGAGGCTAACAGCTACAAATGCAATTTGTGAAACACATGGCATTGTAATTTGATGAAGAGCATTCCATTCAGAATCAAAATTTCAGATCACAGTTACCGTAAAAATTAAAGAACAACCCCACACACCAAGTAGAGATCTGTCTACCCCATAAGTAAAGGAACTATAGGAAAACCAAAATACATAATTGGTTTCTTGATCAGAGGGAATCATTAAAGACCATTTTGCTTTGTTAAGGGAAAAATGTGCTGTTTTCCCAGCAAGAGTTATTACTGTTTCTCACTCTGAAACTAGTTTTAGATTACTCATGTATGTGTTTTCCTATGATCAGTCTCCAGCCAGTGGGTCATGGTCCCTCTGCCCAAGGAGGTGATGTTTTTTATCTTGTATTTGAAACAATAACAAAAAAACCCCACCCAAATATCATTCTGATTTTACAGAGACTTTAATCATTAATGACTATATTAATTTAAGGTTCTTAATTCTTAAATTTGTGTATGCTGTTGATTACTTGTTTTATTACAGAGATCTATTGATGCAGCTGAATTAGTTGGAAGCTTGTGACATGGAAAATCATATCAATTGTATCATATCATATCGTATCATATCATATCATATCATATCATATCATATCATGTATATGAAACATATGTTTTTACTAGTTCATGGTCCAAGCATGATTTGAATGAAATCAGCTCAGCCTAGAACTTCAGACATCCCTTTTTATACTTTACTTCTTTATAATGTATACTCTCACAGATTCACCTAAATGTCATGTTTTTCTCGAAAGCAGAGGTAAAGAAATACCAGAGGTAAGGTAAATATCCAAACCACTTCTACTGACAACTGTCTAGTACTTATAGAAGAGGAAGCACCAAAACTCAAGAACAGAAGACTCTAGATCTGGACTGGATCTAGATCTTGGTCCATTATTTAGGTCCAAAGAAAAAACATACAGTTAAAAGATAGATAGTTAAAACTAGTTAACTAGGCTAAAAATCATGTAAAGTCTTGAGGTTATGTGACTGAGGATTATGTGCTAGTTTTTATATGTAACATGGCTTTCTAAAGACTAACACAGCATCCTAAACCTGCTGTTTATGCTAATAAACAGGTACTAAACAGGCAATAGAGTTTGACACACCAAGACTTAGACCCTCTGAACCGTCACTGCACTTTCAAGCTTTCAAAGTCTTCTAGAGAACAAGGTTTTCACTTTGAAGCTCTGCTGGTCTGTCTAATCCTCTTTCTCCCACCAGTGCTCAGAGTCACGCCAGTCAAAACTCTCATGCCAGTTCCACGGTTTATGCCTGGTAGAACTCACAGACTGAGCGGTCTTCTGTCTGTGTTTCTTAAGACTTCCTATCTAGGAAGTGTTTAAAAAGTGTGCCTGCTAGATTATATTCTACAGGAGATGTAAGTGGAAATAGAAGAAGCAAATGCTATTTATCCACTAAACTTGTTATTACAGTTATAAGGGTACGGAATCAATGTAAGTCTGCCTTAAAAGTTAAACTTCTCCACGCTTAGCATATCTGTTCCTGTCTCCATCGGCAAACTCAAATCTGACTGTTTTATTCTTGTAAAATATATAAGCTCAATCACCTCTAGTAGTTTAGGAATCAATATATGGATTCATTAGATGTGAAGGAGGGGTAAGTAATGACAATATGAGCTATACAGGTAAGAGAGTTCTTGAGTGCCTCAGCTGTTATCAAAGAATTGACTAGTAAAAAATGAAGAAGACATCTACCCTGCAGATCCAAAATCAGCTCAGTGCATTTTTTAGAACAAGTTATTCCTCACGTAGTCCATGTAATTTGAAAGAGATTAACTGTGTCATTTCTGCAACTGAAGAAGTTTGAGTTGATAACACTGATAATACTAAGCGCTATCAATGAAACCTTCTCCTGAGGTTATACAGCATTTCTATAGCATGATAATTTCAGAAATCATCCCCTGTTCTTACAGTAAGACGAGGTTGTATGTACCAGATTGATTAATCTACCCTGATTTTACAGAATCAAAGCAAAGCATTATAAATGTAAAAGCTTGATACAATTGTTAAATTATTTGATGATTCTCATTTAACTTCTTCTCTGTTATTGTTATTTGCATTCCAGTTCTGCTTAGATTTCACAGTCAGAATAAAAAACAGTTGTGCCAGTGTACAGGATTGTAATATGCAAAGCCTCTTCCTCCTTCCAGTCCACTGCATTTGAAGGGTACTGTTATAACCCAGTTTAAGTTGGTTAAAATACTGTCAGTAATTTCAACAGGTGCCAAATTTCCTTCTAACATCAAGAGTTTATAAAGCACCTAGACCTAGACATGGATATAGGCAGGCCTAAGGTATGTAAGTGCAAAACTGTGATTGCAATCCCCTTCCTGCATACATAGATGCTGCTTAGACCAGAAGTACCCTATACACACTGAGCTCTGCATGTACTCAATTTGTTATGTTAAAACCTCCCTCCCAACTATAAAGTTCTAGAACAGGGACATTACTCCTGGGAAAGATGTGACAAATCCAGGAGGAGTGCTTCCTCCTTCTAATGGAAAGTGGTGCCATGCTTTTAAAGAAATGCTCTCAAAACCTTCTCTCTTTGTGATTGCTATTTATTATTCTGTCCGGGAAACAGAGAAAAGGAGATGGTGAAAGTGAAAAGCAGCAAGAGCTGTAATCACCACCACAGCACATCTTCACCTGGTACGGGTCCCCTTCTGATATCCATATGTGTATGGGAGCCTCACAGCTCCCAATAGCTGTAAGGTACAAATTATAGGGAGATTGTCAGTTCATTCCCATTTATTCCAATGAGTATCTTGTTGGTTTTGATACCTTGTAAGAACTGATTTTGCCACTCTAAGAGGAAGACTGTAGATGACCTAATGCATCTTCTTATATTGTAATTATTTTTACTCAAAGTACGTAAAACAGGAAAAAAACACCATAGCATCAGAACATATGTTAGATACTAAAGCACCGCCATCACTTTTCATATAACTTAAACTATCTCGGAGTTGTAACTTTATTATTGTCGTGGTTTAACCCCAGTCGGCAACCAAGCACCACACAGCCATCTGCTCACCCTCCCCCGACCTCCAGTGGGATGGGGGAGAGAAGCGGAGGAGTAAAAGTAAGAAAACTTGTGGGTTGAGATAAGAACAGTTTAATGAGTGAAATAAAACATAATAATAATAACAACAACAACAACAGCAACAACAATTGTGATGAAAAGGAAAACAACAAAAGAGAGAGAGGAACAAAACCCAGGAAAAACAAGTGATGCAACCGCTCACCACCCACCGACTGACACCCAGCCCGTCCCTGAGCAGTGATCACTACCCCCTGGCCAACTCCCCCCAGTTTCTATACTGAGCATGACGTCATATGGTATGGAATAGCCCTTTGGCCAGTTGGGGTCAGCTGTCCTGGCTGTGCCCCCTCCCAGCTTCTTGTGCACCTGGCAGAGCATGGGAAGCGGAAAAGTCCTTGACCAGTGTAAACACCACTTAGCAACAACTAAACCATCAGTGTGTTATCAATATTATTCTCATACTAAGTCCAAAACACAGCACTATACCAGCTACTAGGAGGAAAATTAACTCTATCCCAGCTGAAAACAGGACAATTTTACAAAGTTACCAATATATCAGGGGAATTTCCAGATAATCTGACTGACTGTTTTTGCTATGCTATTCAATTTCATATATACATTTTGTAGCAAACGCTTTTTTACCTCTTTTTAGTTTTCTAAATATTTATTAAGAGATATTTCTTTTTTCAAGAAAAGGAAATAAAATATTACTCTTCAGGAAAGAGAGAACTTGGAGGCAAGGAGCAACTGCGGGGTAGGTGTTGTGTGCAAATTGCTTTCATGGAGCTTTTTTCTTGCAGTAAATTGATGGGGACTGATACTCTTGTTGAATAAGAATGTGCACAGATTCAAGCCCTCAGTTACATGATTACTCTAATTGTAGGCTGAAGAGGGGCATTTTGTAATGCTCCCATTGGAGTTCTGTACAAAACAATTTGCTTAAAAAGGAATTGATGTCTTCTGGAAAACTTTGAAAAATGTTCTAGTTAAAAACACTTTGTCTGTGTGTCATGTAGCTTCTGTTTTTTCTTCTATCATTTTTATCATTAGGGACAAGACAATATTACAGTTGCATAAGAAAATACTTGCTTCTTAAGAATGTATCTGTCTTTCACGCTAAATTATTTCATGGCATCATAGTAATTCCCATGGTAACCACCATCTATGATGTAACAGTAGAAGATTTTACTTTTAGAAGAAAGCAAGACTGACAGCACATATTAATGCATAAAATTAAAACTTTTCTTTCTGTTAGCATACACAGAAGGTGGTGTAAAGAGAGTCATTTGGGTGACAGACACAAGTTCAGTGCCCTGCTTTATTTCTTCTATGTCAAGAAGTGATGCATTTCTTATTTGTACAATAGCTATAATAATATATTTTCCCCCACAAAAAAATGTTGAGGGAAAGAGTGATGTTAAATACTGAGACAAATTTCATTGTTACATTTGATAATGCTGACTATGTAAGGTATAAGCTGAATTATCTTTGAAAATTGAAAACAGCCTTGTGCAGGTCATCACCTGGTGTCTCAATATAGTTTATTTACAAGAACTTATTATATAAGTATTCTGCAGCCTGGTTAACCTCAACTTCTTTGTTTTGAGTAGAAAATACCTGCACAGTTTATGTAGATTTATGGAATATTAAAAAGGCCATTTATTGAAACCTGAAGTGCTAAAATTAAAAACATGATCATCCTTTACTCCCTGTAGTTGACAGCTTCCTCCAGTGGTGATGAGGCAAGCTGCAAGTACCATTCCTTCACCATAGACTACAAATGAACTTCAGGGTGACTACATGCCTTTGACACCTCAGGTACCTACATTTCAACAGAATGAATTTGTATCTGAGTATCTTTGCATAAGGATGCTCATGTGCTGCATGGGCATATAACAAAATTCAACTATAACAATAGGCTTTAGGTTTGGTCCTACATTCTGTGAAGTATTTCATGCTTTATTTGAGCTAGTTGTTACCCTGATCTTTTATAACATATGTTCTTATCCAGATACAGCTAGACTCAGGTACCCTTAAAGTGAATTGCAAGGCCTTCTTTAGTTGCAGTGAGAACTGGAATACACACATATGAATATACATAATGTACATAGGTACAGAAAGGTATATAGATAAAAGAAAAATCCAGAGATGTTTGTACCCTCCTGTGTGCTAACATAATATGAAGTGGGTGCACAGGCTATAACATCTAAAAATATCTCTTGGAATTTTTAATGATTATTGGCTTAGGAACTAATTCATTCTGCTGATACTAATTGCTTCTTTGAAATCACATATGAATATATCCTGGACCATGCTTTTAAACGAAAAACCTATCCTGCAAAATACAGTCTAAATATGCAGTCATCTTAATAAAATGCACAGCATTATAGATTTTAATTTTAAGCACGTTTTCTCCATATAAGGACTTTTTAATAATATATAGGAGTCAGTTATCCTTCCCCATCCCCAAAAGCCAGGAGGCGGATAGACCAAAAAATAATAGGTCTCTTTTGCATGATCAGCTGTCAGTTTTCTTTCACATCTTTCACATTTGTTGCCACCACTTGACTTGCTCAGTCTTTTACGTTTAAAGGAGAAGAGTCAAATATGTAGATAAACTCATAGACTCAAAGCAAATTTAGGCTGGAAGGGAAGAGGCACCTATTCCAGTCTTACTCAAAGCAGAGCTATTGATCAGGTGCCTAGGTTGTAGTGAACTATTATGTATTTGTCCTAGACTATTTAGCAGTTTGGTTTTGTTTTTAAATACCAAAATGAAACATTGGCCCACTGAAATCTTCCAAGACCGCTGAGATCAATGGGTCATGATTTCATTCAAACCCTTCTGGATTTAAGGATTTATTCAAATAACACCTTTCTCTAAATATATTTTTAAAATCATCTTTTTGTGTAAGATTTTTTTTCTTTTGAATTCATCAGCAAAAAGACACATTTTTTTGGTGCACTTGGCAACATACAATTAAAAACACTGAAGAATCCTATTTCAACTGCAGAAACCCCAACCTGTTTAACCACATTGCAAGCAAACTGGAAAATCCATGCTAACATTGGAAAGCTATTGATTAGAATATGAGAGAAAAAAGGAATGAAAAAAATCCAAAAAAACAATTTCAGTAAGAGCGGAACCAGAACAAACTTAACTTTTTTTTTAATCAAAGTCCCTTTTCAAAAAGAAGATACCCATAGAAGTCTCTCATTTTATCAATCAAGCTGTTTTATTAATATCAGTCTTTGTCAGCAGGGAGGAGAAGGTTAGTTCTGCTGTCCAGTTGTGAGCTGGCAGTTATGGTCATTTTGTTTGCTTCTGACAAGAAGGATGTATAAAGGAAGAAAAAAATCAGATGCATTGCATCAGGAAGTAGAGCTTTCAGTTTATATTTTAAGGCTACAAGGCAGCTGGTTAATTACAGATGTATGGGGCTGGAGGCTGGCCATAACAGCTCTTGTTCTGGATTCTGGCACTCTTTCCTCGGCTGGCTTGTTGACTGAACTTCTTTCATCATGTTGTCCACTTTTCAGACTGGGTATCCAACACACTATATTTATTCCAGCCACTTCTAGCCCTGTTATTAGAAACAATTCTTAGGTTGCATCAGCAAAATTTTTCATATGCATTAACCCTTTTGAAAATTCTCTTTTCTGATAAATATGCATTGCTGCTATAGACAAAGAGTAGCCAAACTCTTGATGCTCAAAATTTCAAGTTCCTTTAACTTCAAATGTTCCTGTGATCAAGGCTGTCACCTTTCTCTCTTCCCCTTCCACGTCCTACTCTCCTCAAACCATGATGCCAGTAGCATGTTCCTGACCTCCTCTTCCCTTCTGCTTCCTTAACACTATAATCCCTTCTTCATGAGCTTATGCCTTTCCCAGATCTCTCAAAAGCTAATTGCACCTACTTCCAAGATGCTCCTGTGTGCCCCCATCTGTGGCTCACTAGGTCCTGTGAACACCATGACTTCTGGCTCTCTGACCTCCTGTCACCCTGCCTGTTTGCAGACCTGTGAGGTCTCCCTGCCACGTCTGCACTGCTGAATAAGAGCAGGCTAGGCACTGATCCTTGGATTTGGAACAAAGTGGCATCAGATTGGCTTATGGTCTTGATCCTTAGGAGTATGGGGAGGGACAGGGAGTAAACTAAAACTAAACGGTGGCAGAGGTCCTGGCCTTGAACTTGCTCCTGGGACCTCTTCTGTTTAACAGCACAGATACAACCCCTGTATCCCAGTGTCTACATCTGACATCCAGCTCCAGCATCACACAGGCTCTGAGCCCCCACCATCCAGACAGAGGGAGGTGTGTTGGAGACCACAGTGGGCCCCTCCTGCAGAAACCGAGGCATGGAGGGGTAGGAGAAGGGGAAAAGAGAGTGCATGCCTTGATACTACCCTGACATATGGTCAGGGCACAGCAGGAGTGAACACCAGCTGGGAGCTGGAGAGCACTCACAGCATGGTGGTGTTGGATCCGCACGCCAGTCTGAATCAGTGATATATCTCATTCTACGTACCCATAAATGCATGCATGCATGGGGGGGGGAGGGAGTGTGTGTGTGCATACATGTATATACACATACATATATACATAAGAGCTTACCTCGTTTGGCCACAAGCAACTAGAGAGATAAATAGCAAAATGTCAATAGAATACACTCAAGTTCTCTCCATCTGAAAGTGATTATATTTGCACAAAATGTGAATTTGCAGGTGATACATCTAGGTCAAAGATGACCTAGATGTATTCAGGTCCCCCAGACAGGTTACCTTTTGTGCATGCTAATTGGTTTAGGTCCTTTAAGAAAACATATTATTGTTCTAAACTTGTATATATCTCTTTATATAATTTAATCTAATTGCAACACTCTGCTAAGTTACCGGTGCAGGCAAAGTTTCTAGAAAATAAGTTTTCAGTATGGTCTTTACATTTGCAGCTTTTTCATTCTTTAATTCTTTCTTTTTTTTTGCAAGGGGATGGATAAATAAAATAAAATTAATATAAATATATTAACATTGCCTTTGGAAACTCAGGCTAAACTGAGGGAAACAGAGACAGAAACAGGCTGGATGGAAATTACCTTCCTGCTATAGAGAAAACTCACAGAATAAGACAAATCTTAAATCTAATTAAGAAACAGACAAATGTTTTATCACTGAAACCTTACAACAAAAATACATTTCAACTGGGATCAGCAAATTGCTACATCTGTACATAAAAGAAGCAGCACAATTTAAAAATGAAACCCAGTAAATTACAGATTCTGAATGTCTTACATAACTCTATTATGAAGAAGGCTTCATTTCTGCTAAAAACCCTTGAGTAGTAATATCTGTTAGCACTTCTCACTGTTAGCAGATTCTCTTTTAATGGTTTAAATAAATATTACATAAATTACAGGGGCATTCTTCTGCTTTTGATAATCAGAATTTGAAATTAACACGGGCTGTAAAAAGTGATTTTATATATGAATGTTTGCAGGATAAAATATGTGGATTCAGAAAGATGTGGAATTTGCAGCACTCATCTGATAGCTGTGGGCTTAATTCTGCAATGAATTAAAATCTGTGCCCAGCTTAATGTCCATGGCCAGCCCCACTGTCCCCAGCTGGTACAGCCACATGTTTAAACTCATCAATTTATGGGTGAACCAGAACCCAGGAGGCACATCAGACATGAGCCCCATTCTCTGATGGGATAAACTGGGCAGCAAAAGTCTTCCAAGTGTTTTCGTGAATCTCTACAGCATGTGTCTTCTTTCTGAACACTTATGTGTAGAGCAATAAACATCAAAATGCAAGCTAGAAGGAAAGCATGGGGAAAGTGTGGCATGTACCTTTATATTAGCCAGAACTCATTTACTGCAGCACAATGCACAGATTTTTTTTCTAGGCCAAATAAATACGTCCTCAGGCAAATAATCTGTCCACTTAATAATTCAGTTACTGTACATATGGAGTCCCATTTTCTGTGACCAAATGGAACAGGTTTCTGTTAAAATTAATACTCTTTTCTATGTCTTCAAATTAGCAGACTGACTCTGCAGTCTCTATTCTGGCAACATTTCCACTGGCAACACTAGGAATTGGGCCTAAGAAGTGCCAACCATATACTGTTTAAGAGATTTTAACTGAGGGGGTAGGGGGAAGGTATTTTAAGGTAAATATGTGTCTCAGATGGGCAAAACCTCATTCAAAGAAGGGCTCGAGGACAAATTTGCAGTCCAAAAATCCCAGCTGCCGCCTGACTTTCAAGATTCCTTACTTTTCTACTGACCATTTTCCCTGTCTTCCCAGAGTCTCTTTATCTTCTGACTGCTACCATGCTACTATTCAGAAAGAAAAATCCCAGTTCCTGTCAATTATGACCCAGATCAGGAGCCAGATAACTAAATCCAGTGGACATGTTCAGAATACGTCCACAGTAGACCTAAACAATCATAGTATCACGGAACAGCCCAGGTTGGAAGGGACCTCCAAAGATCATCTACTCCAACCTTTAATGGGAAAGGGAGCCTAGATGAGATTATCTAGCACCCTGTCCCATTGCATCTTGAAAACCTCCAGTGATGGAGACTCTACCACATCCCTGGGAAGGTTGTTCCAGTGATTGATTGTTCTCATTGTAAAACATTTCTTTTTTATGTCGAGAAGAAACCTCTGCCCATGCAATTTGCATGCATTGCCCCTTGTCTTCTCCATGTGGCTCATTGTGAAGAGAGAGCCTCCATCCTCTTTGTAGCCAGCCTTTAAGTACTGAAATACTGTGAGTAAGTTCCCCTAGAGCCTTCCCTTTTCCAGGGAGAAAAGACCAATTCTTCTCTCTCTCTCTCTTTTTAAATTTTCTTAATCACTGACAGATTATCATGCTTGTGCAGGAAGCTAATTCAGAGATTGGCAGTTCCCAGAGCTGCCACAAAGGATTCGAACTCACAACTTCCCTTTCTCTGATATGTCCTGTGTCCCCCCTCCCAGTTATTCTGGAAATCCATTTCTGTCTTGGAATTTACCATTTGACTCAGGGCTGCAGTCAATCATTTCTTTGACATTTCCAGATCTCAAGGAAAGATATTTGGAAAAGAAGGAGGAAATGATGGCCTGCCTAACCAGAGAGACTGGAGGTTTGAGCAGCCCCAATGCTGCAGTCCAGAGGAGAGGGCAGTTTTTGGACATCTCCAGCATGCACTGTTAGCCTGATGGGTGTGGTTTTCTGGGCATTAGGAGCTATGAATGGAAACCCCATCAAAGTGAATGGTATCTGGAGGTCAGGACTTCACTTTCTGAGTAACTGCCATAGTAACAGGGTTGTCACAGGAAGGGCATGGCTATTACCTCTCACTCGTCTTTTGGCTGAGCTTTCAATTAAAGTGTTCTTGAAGTGTGCTTGGAGCTGAATTAAATGTGATCAGTACATTTTCTGAGTCCTTGGAGACCACCTGAAGGGTTCACATCCTGAGGAAATGGCAGGGCTCCTACTCTGCAAAACAATGAAAGGGATCAGGACACGCACTTCAACCAATGTGATGGCATCTCTGGAAGCTAAGCAGGCAAAGATTAAGCTCCTGCATAAACTGGGTTCCCATGTTGTATCAATTTACCTGTGTAGAAAAGTTAGGCATTGCCTTTCGGGTATTTTTTGCGTTGAGGCACTTAAGCTCAACTTATGGAACACAGGCAGTATTTTTGATCTGGTGTCAAATCCTGGCAATCCCTGGGTAGTTTTGCCTGAGCTCTGACAAGCCAGCACATGGAGGAATGCCCAGGAGGTGGGTTAAACCAGCAGGAATCAAAGCTCTGCAGCAGCACCAGCTCCAGCAGTCTCAAACAAAAGGAAGTGGCTGTCGAAAGTTTGCCAGCGTTTGAACCAGTCATTGCTTGCTCATATTTAGTTTTCATGCAATTATACTACTATCGTGACTGCATCTTGGCATGAAAGAAATTAATGCAGGTGCTATTAAGCATTTCACGTTTTTCTAAGTCACCAGAATTATGGAAACATCCATAACTTAAAAATAAATCACAAAACCTAAGGGTCAAACCTTTGATCTTATTTCTACAGACATGTTAGAGTCTATTAGAAGTGCACCCCCTCACCCGATGTATTGTGGATCAGCTGCAGATCTGTAAAAGGCATCACTATGTGGGAAAACTTACTATTTTGATGTCTGAGATGTGTGGGACTGGTCACAGAATGAGTTCAGGTTATCTCAAATCTCCTGATATGGCCTGGCTCTGTGGGTCTTTCAGATTTTCTTCTGTTCCAGTTGTATGATCCTTTCTTGCCCCCACTGCAATCTCATGTGAGCAAGGACTTCTACTAAAAGACTGTTCCCTCATTCAAGATTGGGACAATTCTGTATTTCCTGCCCTTTTATCCATGTATATTTTATGAAAAGTCACAAAATATTCAATAGCTCTTAAAATCATCTTTTATTATGTCTGCTGGGCTGGGAAAGTGATTGAACATTGGGGTACATTATAAACATGTACGGAAAAGGGTTTGAGACCCCTTTAGAGGGCACTTTGCTTTTTATTCTGCCTGTAAGGTACACCTATGCATCTTTGGTTAGAAGTGTTAAAAAGAAAAAGCAGATGAAAGCAACAGACTTTTTTGTCAAGCTGTGACAGAAATCAAATGCAAATAGAGCTCAGTTCAAGACTGTTTGTTAAGTGTCACGTCGGTGAGTATTAAATGCAGCACATGTCGTTTTACAATGAGCATACTGTATATGAATTTTATTGATTTTTTTTCAAAGAGGATACATCGAATAATGTACTCTTCCTTACCAGTACCAGCTTACAAGTGTGTCTTCATACTTGCGTATGCACATTCATTAGGCTCCTAAATGCTGCTGCCTTACTTAGCACATCTTGTTTTGTGGAGGCTGGGATTCAAGCTGTAGAAAGACCTACACAAATGACTCTCTCCCTCTGAGGAAAGTGGGACAGAGTCATTTAGACTTCCCAGCATGAAGCTGTCAATGAACAGCTTCTCAAAATGATTCACAATTAGTACACCAGGCTTACACTAGGAACAGGTTCTCAACTGATTTACTTCCTACAAAGGAGTGAGTTTGGGGCTTCATTTTGCTATTAAGAATGTTACAGATGTATTAAAAAATCATTAGAGCTGGTTAACTCTGATGCATATATATATGAAGTTTTTGTACTATACCATGTGAAAAACAAATCTGATTTCTCCATATTCATTCAAACCACATATTTTTCCAATTAATATTTAGAAAAACTGGCCCTGGCATAAAAATACATATGAAAAGAAACAACAGCAGTGTCATACTCATCCCCATGCACTAGGACAGAGCCATTAATGATTCAGCAATGGGGTATGTCCACCGCATCCACCTACATGTGTTGCATCAGTATTTGTGCTGTGTTTGGTTTCATGTGTGCACTGTCCTTCCATTGCTCAGTGTGGGATCTCTGATTCCACAACCATCTTCTTATAACATTCGGATCAGCAGAGTGCTTAGAAAAACATATTAAAATCTGTGGCAGCTAGACAACTTGACAATCTTATACATTCTGGATCATAATGGTTAGCCTTAGATGTTTAAATGCCAGGCTAAAGCATGTTAAAATTGGCCATATACCTAAGGCATTTAATGCATTTATTGGTAATTTTAAGTATGTTAAAATGTTAAAATGTTAAATGTTAAATTTCTTACCTGCAGGCTTAGTGACAGACACTCACGGTTCTTTGAAGGCTGCAAGACACACGGTGCATTTGTAGTCCTGGCTCTTGTCTCCTGACATGTCTCACCTCCAGGGGTGCAGCAATGTTACACACCAGCCAAAACCGAGGCCAGGAATTTGGATAATGCCCTGAAATACTGGCTAACAAAAGGGTCATGCTGAGAAAACTCTTCCTTGCATATTGAGTAGTCTGAAGGTCTAGATTTCTGCTGGAAGTTTGCCACTTCTCCCCTTATCCCACACACAGATACTATGGCTTCTTCTTAATCCCTTTAATCACTGTTTATGATCTTAAAGAAAGAAGGTGGAAATAGTGTTTTATACCTATTGTTCTTCTACATCCATTAATCTTAAAGTCCTCAAGCTTTGCATATCTTTTGCTTAAGTGGGTTACTTAAACATTATCTCTGTGATACCTAAAAGAACAAGTTTCTGTGGTATCCTCCTAATGAAACCAAAACTAATGTTAGGTTAACGGGGCTGTGGTCTGAAAAGGGTGCAGAAGTTAAGAATTCAGCTCCTGGAGTCATGTGATGGTGCCAAGTCTGTCTATTTATCCATTCACTATCCGTCTATCCCATCTATATTTTAGAGAAAATTGATAGTCCATTAGACAGCAGTTCCTTCCTCCTTGTACATATTTCCTTCCTTCCAAGAAAGGAGGTGAACAGCAGTTTCTTCTGTAATGTAATAGAAAACATATGGGATGGTAGCCATTTAAAGGTCACTATTTCTGTAAGCTAGGAAGGGAGTAGTAAGCTGCATAACTTTTGGAAGGAAAAGATTTTAAAAAAAAAATCAAAACACTAACGCTAATGAAATGTCAAAGTTGTTTCCATTTAACTGAGTTCCTAGAAAACTTATTTCAATTAAACTTACTGTGCTGTTTCTTACTGATAATTTTGCTGGGGTTTTAACCAGAAGTTTCAAATAGTTGTTTGGTTTTATCTTAAAGTAACAATTGTTTTTGGAAACTGTATTTTAAGTCAGTCAGATATCATTATAATGCCAGACAACATGATTTGATACAAATACCTATGCTGTTTACATACAGCTTTCACTCATGTCTCATGTTTTGAGGGAACAAATTTAAAAAATCATGCCCAGAATGCTGACAAAAAGTTTTTGTGTATGAAAAGCAATAACCAGCTCTATTTACTCAAATAAGGAGCAGTGTTTCATATAAATGCACTTTTTCTTCTTCATCCTTCTCTCTACTGACACTCCCCTCAGAGGAATTTTTTTGATCCCTTCTGCATCTTCTCTGTCCTTTGCAGTCATGCCTCTTCACTGTTTCTCTTTACATTTCCTCCAAAACATTTTTTTTCCAATTTGCCTCCTTTAGGGAGTGCTGTTACATTTCTGTTCTTTTACTTCTTTTTCACCTCTTTTATGATTTTCTTCCAGAGCCTTCCTTACCCTTCCCAAAGCTTAATTCTTGCAATCTGACACATTTCTCAAATCTTTCTTGCATTGTTTGCCTTCCCTTTTCTTGTAGTTCTTCCCCATAGACTATGCTCATTCTTATATGTTCTCAGTAATGTGGCCTGACTGCAAAGAAAAGGAGCACTTGGGAGGCTGTTAAGAAAATGCGGGTACTGTACCATAACTAGATTTTTTTAAACAATTGTGGGTCAAAAGCGGCATTTAGGGCAATGGTAGAGAGTAGAAGGCCCATGTCACAGCTCAGCAGAACGTGTAACATATTTAAGAAGATTGAACTGAAGCATTGAGGAGGGCTATTTCACATGTTTGTGAGTAAGGGCAAGGGGTCTGCATGTGTGTTCTTCTCTTTGTATCCAGATGTTTTAGTGACTTCACACAGATATTTGCTCAAAAATACTCTTAGAGCCCAAGACTAAAAGTTAACATTTTATTTTATCCACAAACCGCCAGCAGGCATGGTTACTTATATTGATTTTCGAAGTTAATATAATTCAGGAAATAATCTTCTAATCTGTAAGGAAAATACATTTTTGTCAGTGTTTTTGTCTTCAGTTGTTGATAAGAACTATGTTAAACTAGGGAATCATTAACCCTGACTTTTAGTAGTGTGCTTCCTAAAGACATTTGACTCTGCAGGTAATTTACAGGAAATAATATGGTTACTGTAAAAATCCCATTTAAAAGAGAAGGTACTCTAATAGCCCATTGTAGTCTTCCTTAGAGAGTGATTGGACAATATTTCCATTGTGCATATAGGGCTGCATCAACAGTCTAAATGTACAGCAATGAAAATTGACAGTGAATCTTGGCTAACAAGTGTTCTAGCACTTGAGGGAATGAGCTTCTCAGCATGCTACAGCTGATATTTCAAGTCCAGAGTATGTCACAAAAAAGTATATTCCATTTCCCACACTTAATTATCATATGACTTTTGAGATCGTCCAATGATGTCCAAGACTTCTGCATGAAGCTGGCAGGTATGACACCAGACCTACTGGAGACCCTTGATGTTCCACAGTACCACATCAATCCTAGACTGTTGAAGGTAGACCAACAGTGAGATTTGGGTCAAGACTCAGGCATCTAAATTTAAATCTGCATGTAGCTCTCAGCATGCAAGCCACGTTTCACTCCATTGTAGTCAGTAATTATCTCAAATTAGATGCAGTTGTCCCCACACAGGCAGCTACTGTCATTTTAAATGCCATAGGGCATCCCGGTTGATCTCCAGCTGCTACTCAAGAAGGGTAGGGATCTCTTGTAGGTCCTATCTGACAGCTGTCAGACCAACAGGGCATCTGGAACTCTCCAGTGGCACTAGATGGAGTCAGTGTAGTCTGGAGAGTTGTTCAGTTCAGACACCTATCTCCAGTCACTCTAGAAACTACTGTATCTAACAATCTGAGCACATGAACACAAAGCAAAAATAGCTTGTCCTCTAAAGAAAGGATATCTAAGCAAACGTAGCAAGTGAAAGTGGCAGGAATAGCTGCTCTGTGCTCAGCAGAGGAGGAGTAGAGGGGAATTAGCAGACAGCCAAGTGATGTGACTTGTCGAATTTCACAGAGGCAGTGCTTGGCAGAGGAAATTTACTGCAGAGACTTTTCTGCCAGACCTCGTCTAGCTCTCCTGCTGTGGCTGAAGACATGAGACAAAATTGATAGGAATTTGATGTGAAGCAGCCAGAAGGGCCACATGCTTTTTTCTTTCCAAGCACTACTTCTGTTGAACTCCATAGGAGTTTTGCCATTACTCTCCATGGCTTTGAGCAGGTTCTGGGAAATTCCCCAAGGATTTCCACAGGTATTTATAAAAATTTCTTTGCTCAGATAAAGCAAATAGTGGCCTGATCTTCTTGCTGCAGTCAGAAACTTTTGAATAGAGGCAGAGGAGCATCTCCCAAGGTGCATGACCTGTGCAACCCCCTAGGTGTCCTACTCGATTTGTGGACTTCTGATGGCGACAGCCCTCACGCGCAATGTAACATACAATAAGATGCTCAGAACAAGTCTCCTTTCTAATTACTTCAGATTAGAGATTGTCTTGGTCAGACATGGAGAAGTTAGCCCTGTCTTGCCTGAATGTTGCAAACTGATGGTTGCTCTCACTGTGGAAGGACAGAAAGATGCTGTGGGTAAATCTGGGAGAAGCCTCTTGAGTGTGCTCCTAGAAATGCCAGAGGACCACAAATACATAAAGCTGAAGATATGTTTTCTGGCTACATGCTATGTGAGGTCTCTCTTCTATTTCTGCCTAGAGAGACTCCCTGTCACAAATATCTTTCAAAAGGACTTTGTCAAACAGTACAGTGTGGCTTTTCACTGTGAACTTGACAAAAATGTTACGGCTACTTTTATAGTCATTAGAGAAAGCAAGGAGTATGTTCAGACTATAATCTAGGGTGGGACTTCTAGGGATTAGAGGAACAATTCAAGCATTATGATCTTTTGGGACTCTTTCTGTTGCTAAAATTAAAATGAAGCCCATATCAGTGCACAATGGTAAGGAAGTGATTATCATTAAGTTCTCATTGGCCATCTGAATAGGCACTAAATAAAGATGTTTCCAATAACCTCTGAGCTAAGGTGAAGTGATACCTTAGAACTAAATGGTGTCACCACATCTCTGACCCATCCTATTCTGTATAATATAGCATGCTGAGTAAGCATCCTTTCATGCTTTAAACATCTAAATGTTATAGATTTAACAATGCAGATTTCCAGCAACAGTAATCATCCTAGGTCCTGAGAGGTTTTGAACTTTCTAAAAATGTGGTCACTGAAGACATGGAACATCATAACACCTCAAAGGAGAAGCTTGGAGAGAGCAGTGGAGCTGCTTTATATTCTTACTGAAGTTGTGCATGTGCAGCAATCTTCTATTGATTACAGCCTTCATGCAAGTTAAGCCTGACACAATCAGGGCTATTTGTTACAAAACCATAGCTCACGGTCACCACAGTACATATGTTATGTACTTACAGAATTGTAATGCAAGAATTGTATTCATGCAACGTACCTAGCTTGCAGGAAAAAAAAAAAAGAGATATATATATATATAATACAGCAAAGGTATTGCAACAATTAAGGGGAGAAAGAGCTTCAATGGAAATATGACATTTAAAAAAGATGTGCCTAGGAAAGGAAAATAATCATTTGCTCTCTTTCGTGTGTTAATGGCAGAAGTCTTAAACACAGCAGATGTTCAATGTGCAGCTGTGAATGCAATAAGGAATTTTAAGAAGATAATGTTGGGTCACTTTCTGTTATTGTACTCGTAACCAGTCAAAACCTTGTTCAATAACCTGATCAACACTCTAGAAATCAAGAGCTACCAGTTGTGTATGAAGTTTGGAGAATTCAGGCCTACTGCTTTTGTTTCACTTTTTTAAACAATTTCTCATTATACCTGTATTTTATGATTTCAAAGACAAATATTAACCTGTGTATTTGGAGGAGAAATGGTCTTCCAGATACACAGCAGCTCTTGCTCTTAGAGATTTGGAGACACTTAAAGCTGCAGCTGACAATCATCTAGGGCTTGAACTATAGAAACAGGGTTTATAGTGTATATATACAGTCAAGGTAACTGACATTCTATGAAGTAAAAAATATTTTTGCTTCTTAAAATAGCTACTTAGCATCTAAATACATTTGACAGCTAAAGATCTGTTTTGTACAGTACTGTAGAGACTAGCAGTTCCTTTTTGTGAGGTGCTGAAACTAGAATGTTTTTTATTGTATCAGGGTGTAAGAAAGTTGTGCCAGCTGTATGAGACCAAAGGCCATCAGCCTGTATTTGGAGCATCTTCTGGGTGCAAAACCCTCGTGCCAACAGTAAGGCTGGCAAGATTTATCTTCAAGTGAATGATTCGCTGGCGCTTGTCATCAATGGCAACCAGCAGAAACAATGTGACTCCAAGATGACATTTTCTATGGTGAAACAACTTTCCCAGAAGTTTTCTGCAGAACTGTACAGAACTTCACTTTGACAAAGGACATAGTTTTTAGTGTTGACACAAAATGTCCTTCTTTTCATTTTATAGTCTTAAAAATAAATTTTAAAACTAAAATTGGGCCACATTTAGGCCTGGATTTTCTAGAGATTCCCAAAACCGCTCTTTGAGAACAATAAAAATAATAGGAACTTCTGACTACTGAATACATACATACCATTTTTTCACTGATCAATCTGCCTAGAAACAAATTGTTGTAGTTGCTGTTGTTATAATTTTAAGATTAGTATAGAAATGATATAGTTCCCAGATAGGAAACTTTTAGGCTGGACCAGATTCCTCCATCCTGATTAATTTTTATTAGTTGTTCTGTAAATTGTCTTATTTACATGGCTATTGTCACACAGTGTGAATAAGCCATCAAAAAGCCCATTAAAAGGATGAACCTAGGTTTAAGATGCACATTTCATTTTCATTCATATTTTTATTTACATATTAGCAAGTTATTTTTAAATTTTGGCATTCTACCCATCAATTAATTTCCAAAAACCATAGTCACATTCACATACCTGCAATAGTTCATACGTTAGCAAAATAATCTGTGAAATTTACCTAACACTCAGTTTTTAAACCTCTTACCCAAGAAATGAGACTCTGAAGAAGGGCCACTCTTCTAAACATTTCTGTCACCCAGATATGATGCAGTAACATACAAGGAAATATATTTTCTTAGGAAACAAATAACATTAAGACTAAAACTAAGAAAGCCATTAAAATTAGGGCCAATTAAGATTTATGCAAGTGGCATAGGGATTTTAGCCTGGCATTATGGAGCAAAACAGCCTATTAGGATGGGTTTTTTTCATTACGATCTGTTTGAAACACTATATTGTCAAAATCAGCCAGGGTAATGGCAGTATGATGTACTGTGCCATTTCAAATGTATGTTGGCTCTTGCCTGAAAATGATGACCAGACAAAGTCTTGGGAGTTGACCAGGGCATGGCAATTTCTATTTTGGCATCTTTAAATATATGTAAAATTCTTCAAAAATTCTAAACTTCCTAAATTATCCTCAAGAATTCTAATCGATAAAAACATATTAAAAATAGAAGATTACCGAGGCTGCAAGTACCATTTTGCTTTAAAAAAATATTCTGCATTTTAATCTTGATATTAAAAAATCATCATTATAGGAAAAAAATTACAAATATGGACTTAGCAGTTCTGTTAGTCACTATAGTCACATAATCCTTTCTTTTTCAACTGAAATAGCTTTAAACTACATCTTTTGTTTCTAAGGCATCTCTGTTGCATGTATTAAATTACCCATACATGAAAAAGTCAATTTGTAAATGGGTGTTCTTATAAATAACCAGCAAAACTAAAATTGTTATGATTGATTTGAAATAATTGATTACAGTATGACAGCTTTCTTTTTCTTAATTATAAAATACAATTACATTTTTGTGCTTTCATACCTGAACATTACAAAAGCTGAGAGAACTATTTCTGTTCTACTTCTGATTAGATCAGCAATGCCACTTCTTCAGGTCTTATCAGATTGGTTTTGATGATAATTACTTGGGAAGTGTTTGATCTCAATGATGAATACTTGATTAGTTTTTCATGAAATCAGTCAACCACACCACTCAACACTACTCATGTGAGACCTTGTTGATTTAGCTGTTCGAAAGAATGCATTCTTTTTCACTGCAGTTATGGGATGTCAGTCTTTGGGGAAAAGAGGGTGGAAAAAGGGCAAGTTTATGGGTAATGATATTGCAGCAGCAGATATTTAAGGTTTGCTAATTCTCTTCTCAATTATGTTCATTCCCTGCCTCGTCACACTGCCTGCTACATGGCGACAGCTTCAATCTTAGCAGTGGAATAAATTTTTCCTTTTTCAAAAAAAGGTTTCATGACACCATTGTCATCTTTGAAACCCTTGGAGGGTTTTGCCCTGATGAATAATATTTCATATATTGAATGTTTATGTGATTTTCACGGAGTGATAACCCCGCTACCACCTAACTTTGATGCATTGAGATTGCTGTTTTTCCCTACTAAAGTGCTTTTACACACCACCTCCTACAAATTGACTTAAGAGTTAGAAATAGAAGATTCAACAAAACTTCAACTCTCCATGGAAAAAAGGGTCTTAGAGAGAAATTTATACATTGGGCACAATCTGCTTTAATTATTTAAACAAGAGCTTTTGCTGAATAAGGGTTCTAGGCATTTCTCCCCTCATCTTTTTTCTTTTGTTTTATGCAGTTAGAATCAGTTATCTAAACCTGACCATATATCCATATTTGAAAATGACTATTTTTTTAACCAAGCTTTGTTTTAAGGATTGGTCTGCAGACCTATACTCACTGAAGTCAATAGCATTGTCTGCATAAGTAAAAATTGCTCACATAACGAGACACTCAATGGATTAGTCTCCAAGTTATAGGGAAAAAAATCCTATAGCTCAGGTACTTATGATTAAGTACCTGCACAAGAAGAGATTTTCAGGACAATGACCTTGCTTGTCAGTCATAAAATAGCAAGGCAGAGCCTTTTATCAAAAGAGGAGTTAATGCTGCACTAATTAAGAGAAGGGAAGAAAATTTCCAAGGAGGCAATATTTTCTCTAATGTTTTTCTTTTTAAAGTTGCTAATAGAATTATGACAGTTTTAACAATCAGAAGATACAATGCATTCCAAATGTTTCTTTTGTTAATTATAAGATCTCTGGAAATTGCCTAGATCTTTAAAACTTAATGTTTCACTAATAAGCTTAGATCCCTTTAGGTTGTTGTTTTTGGGTTTTGTTTTGTTTTTAATATCAACTGTTATTTTGGTGGCAATACATTTCTCTTTGAAGATCCAATTTAAGCAGGCTCTTCTCTCGGAGTCTCAGACTGCTTAAAAAGAAAATAGTGTTCCAGGACTATAATTATTTTGGTTATTGTGTCATCATGTTAATGTTGTAGTGGAAGAAATGTTCATATGAACGTTTCATTGTTTTGATATAAGTCTAAAAAGAAAGGGAGAACAGTCAGGCTGCTGGGTGGAAAAAATGGAACATCTCTCTTTAAATGGTGAAAAGCAGTTTGAATGCAGTTACCTCCAAAAATAACATGAATTCAGCATTTTTTATTTAACTGTTGTGCACTGTCAAAGCATCTGTCATCCTAAGATATCATCTTTATGTAATAGTTGTTGGCCGGCATTTCCGAAGAACCCGGCTCCCAGTTAGAAGCCAAAATGAGCAGCGAGATTTTCATAGAGGCTTATTACTCTGCAGCTCCCATTGAAAACAAAGGAAGCTACTAGGTGCCAGCTCCTTTGAAAGTCTGTCTTCTTTGTTATGCCTTTCAGGAGGAACCGCAGCTGAGGTTTTCAAAGGAACTTAAAGGATTTAGGTGTCCAGTTACCTCTCAGGGGCTACAGAAGGGGAAGACCTAACCTAGCACCTTTGAGAAGCCTGGCTCAGGACTTTTAAAATTCATAACATGCAAAATCAGAGCAAATATCCACAGTCGAGAAAAGGCCCAGGCCTGAGGGGTGTCAGAACTAAGAAGTAGCTCACAGAACTTGGACTCCAAATAACACAGACCATCCAACAGCAAAAGAAGAAGTACAGAAAAGCAATTAGTCCTCACATTTTCACTGAAGTCAACTCATTTCAAATTACAATGTGGAAGCTATTGTTAAAGGCATATGCACCAGTTACCCGCAGACACTACTAATACTCCTGTTGTCTTCAAATCTTTATGCATACCAAAAAATGAGGAGAAAAAACTCTGCAATAGCATAGGGATTCCTACCACATTGTTCTTATCGGAAAAATCCTTACTTACCTCTCATTTAATTCTTCTCTCATTATTCCCTTCAAAAGGAAGCATGCATTCTGGACAACAATAAAAAAAATCTATAGAGTAGTACCATTTCTGTCATTTGCAGCTAATGAATGCTTTTTAGTATTGACTAGCAACTGGTCTAATAATGACAATGACTCCACTGATTTCGAGCAATAAATCCAAAGACTTGGCAGGCCTCTATTAGTATAATAAGCTCAAACATTCATTCAGGAACATTAAGAAAATGGGCAGCAGACTCTTCAATATCAGAGATTCTCATGTTTCTTTCCTTTTGGTAACACCATCTGGCTGAAAAAAACGTGATTTTGCAGTGTTTAATGTGTAAATTTAAGTGACAGCTAAGGTAACTGTGAGGATTTTTTTTCTTTCACTGTTACTAAGAGAGTGGGTCAATTATGATGAATATTATTACTGTAGGGCTATGAGAGCCCATACTAACAGCATCTATCAGGAAAGGTTTGGGGGGGGTTAAATGCCTGTGTTCAACATCTACTACAGACAACGGCTGTTACCAGTGGTTCCAGATATTATCAGAATCAGATGTTTGATACTCCTCATAACAAACAGACCTCTCCATGTTTTATCACTAGATGAAAGGCTTAAAGACTTCAGAAAAACAACAGCAATATGCTTGTCTTCATCAGTGATACAGGAGTAAAGATAATTCACCAGGCATTCCTCATCCGTTTTATGTACACTTATTTTTCTCATTCAGAGAGGATATATTAGCTATCATTGTTTATTGTCATTATTACATGCAGATGAAATAAAGAAAACCGATTAATCACATTGGTTTCATCAGGTCACTGTGCAGATACTGTTCCAAAAAAAAAATCTAAATAAAGTAAGAAGCACTTTTTGTTCATCTGTGAGCTTGTATTAAGCTGCAGAAAAACGTTTCCCACCAAAGGGAAGGCAAAAGCACTGTCAAGCCCTGGAGACAGTAAGACCTAAGAAGGTCCCTGCAGACAAGCTCCATACACAGGGCGAAGCAGTTGGTGACAACTTTCCCTACGGTCTCATGATCCAAGGAGTGTCCAGTACTAACCTGCAACAAACTGCGTGGGTGAAATAGCTTCCTGATGAAGCTATTGGCCAAGTTGCCTGTTTTCATAGTTGCTTTTCTTTTGTACAGCTTGCATTTACAGCTGAGTTTTGGCAAACAGAGGCTTATTCAGAGCTGCATGGAAAGGACCGAGGCTTGCAGCTCAAGCACTGAAGCGTCTGGGTGGCAGATGCTTCCACAAAATGATGTTTTCCTGCAAGTATTGTAGATAGCAGCTGTAGACCATAACTGCATGAAGAGCAGGAAAATGTGGCTAATGCCAGAGTTCCCATGACAGTTTGCATACAAATTTGTGGCTGGAGGTAGATTAATTAATAAAGTCAATACAGAGTTTGTATCAGCTCCATGAAGGCAGATAGCCATAGGTCTAACTTAGCACTTCATCTGACGTATTCAATTTGCTGATTTATTTAGTAATAATGAGTGGATTTATTGTGTTTGAAAATGGAAAGTGCTCTGCAGTGTGAAACATCCTGCTAGAGGAGATCTGGAAGCATATTGCAAGGATGATGGCAAGGACAGAGAAGCAGCTGGAAGTTCATAGATCATTGTATGACAGCAATAAAAGTAAAGAGCTCTTATTCCAACTTATTAGTTTATTATTATTTCTGTTATCTTGATGCTGTGCCTGGTCCTGGTGAGGTGCTTATTACACTCAGTGTAGCAAATTTCAATCACATTATCTCCTGAATCTGATCAGCAGCCCAGAGTTAGGGGTATGGGTTTAATGATTTCCTATCCCCACACACTCCTCACTTCAGCAAAACTCCCTCATTGGGGCTTTAGTTCAGCAAAATATCAAGCATTATTTGTCAGGATAGGTGATGTTTGTGGTCTGAGGTAACAATAAAGAGAGAAATATTAAATGGACAGTATTTAAATTCCTCTAACACTGTTGTAAATTGCAAAATGGTATAAGAAAAGCCAATTAAGGGTTCAGCCCACCTACAGCCAATAGAGAAAAAAATGGGAGTTTGAGGTGTGGATGTCCTCAGGGTCCATTAAGCGAGATGCATCCCACCCCAAGTGTCCAGGAGAAATGGATGGCATAAAACCCATTTCATGTGAGATGACTAGCAAAACAGGCTCCATGTTCAGCACAACAGCTTCAGGAGCGTGGTTTAAGCTCCAGGGTTTGGTTATAGTCTTTTAATACTGCATGCTAGAAGGCACCTAAGTGGGGCTTGTATTTCCATGACAAATTTGGTGTGAAGCTGGAAATTATTTCAGCCAGCAGTTTTACTGGCACACCGCCAGAGGATTGCAGATGGTGCAGTGTTACTCTGTCTTGAGTGGGGAAATCAAGAAAGCTTGAAATGATAAGCCTTCAAACAGGAGAAGCTGTTTCTGTGCCACTTGCAATTGCAAATACAGATGATTCAAGTGCAAGAGACATCAGCATCCACACATCTGGTCTTTACAAGAGGACAAGAACTCCAGAATGAGACAAGCATGCTGCAGCTAAAAACAAATCAGAAACAGAAGCTTTACGATGCATAGACGCATTTCCAGATCCAAAGCCATTTTTAGCATTTGATCACAGTCTGCACCCACAAAAAAGGCAGTCTAGTTTTCTGTTACTTGTTAGGATGAAAAAAAGAATTCAGTTAAAATGGAAAAAACCTCACTGAAAAAAAAAGAAAAAGAAGAAATTTTGAGTCTTGACTAAGAATTGTGTGGAGATGCACACCAGACTGAAGGCTAAACAAGAGTCCAGTTTGGATTTAAAGAAAATGCTTGCCCTGTTTGGAAAAATTGCGTGTTTATCAGACTGAGTTTTGATTCACAGGGTACAAACAAAGACAGTTCTGAATGCATTCTGGCATATGCACACTGCATTTCTGGGAGGAAAAGGTGACTTATATGCTGCCTGTGACAAGGGAAATCATCCTAGTTTTGTTGATCAAAGCCTTCCTTAGAAGTGGGGCTGCAAAGGTTTCTTCAACCACAGAAAAGAAGCTTTTAAAAAGAAGGATGATGCAAAGAAGGAACAAATTCCTGAAGTAAATGATGCAATTACCACCTGGACATAGTGTTTTACACTTCATAAGAAACTTAGTGGAGAGACAGTAAGCAGATTGTATAGGTAGATGCTATCACAAACACGCACGCCTGCTGCAGAAGCGGTTGTACCAAAGACAACCAAAGAGCTGTGGAATTACAAGCAATAAGCACTCATGCAAACAAGGAATAGGTGTTACAAATACAGCTGCACACAGTGTACTTGAAAACATAGACTACAGGTCATTTCATAAGACAGGAAAATCCTTTGAAGCAGTAACTCTGGAAAAAGGTTTAGATATCAAAGTAAGGGAATCAGTTTTCAATGCCACTCTTTAGCAAAAGGTTAACTGCAGTTGTGTGTATAAAGAGATCTCAAGGAGCAGTTGGAGACCGTGAATGACTTTTGCTTGCCCTTACTTGGAAGTATCTTTATTGATATTGAAATTCTCTATATACCTCAAAAAGGATTTTAAGGAAATTAAGAAGGTTTAGAAAAGAGCAACAAGAATGCTGTAAAGCACCTGCTATAATGAAAGAGTTATGGAGCTAAAGCTATTTTAAAGAACCTGATCTACTGTGATCTCAGCCAATAAGAAGCTATATGAAAAACAGAATTCTGATAATGAAGGTTATTCTACACTTTAACCAAGGAATAATAAAATCCTGGGGGAAAAATAATCAGATTCAGAAGACACCAATCTTTAAGACTGAGCAAACTAACCACTGGAACAATTTCTGAAGGCTGGAGGTAGCATTTTTTTCATTGCTAGCAATTTTTAATTCATATTGGGGTTTTTTTCCTCAGATTTTTGTCTAATTCAAACTGGAATAGTTTAAAGGAAATCTACAGTGTGCATTAAACAGGAGATCAGATGGGATAATCACAGTGGCCATTTCTTGCACATGAATCCACACATTTATGAAATGAATGAAGAGCGACATAAACAATGAGCTCTACAGTACTGTGAATATCGGTTTGGGGGCAATACAATGCTTCCAAGGATGGGAGTGCAGCTTGGAGCTTTGTGGATATGGCACGTCCACACCCCAGCTGTGTCCAGCCTGAGGATACACAACAAAGTCAAAGAAATGCCAATCAAACATACAGGCGGAAGGTTGCCAAGATCAGTAAATTCAGTAAGAGTAGGTAAAATGTTGTCTTTACTGGTAGTCCCTACAACAGTATGAGAAATCTCAGCTTTTTGTGGTTTTAAGGCTTGCACCAAAATTTAGATGCAGCAGGAGACAGAAGCTGTCAATATAGAAAGCTGTAGTATTAAAGAGAATAACTGATTCTAGAAACTGATTAATTTATCGAACACTATTTGGAAGATTTTTTTTTAAAGGCATTATCTACATCTATGAATGTCAACCTTGTAATAGTTAAAGGTTAGTTCCTTCTCAAGAAGAGCCTCTGATAGCACGCTCCTGAAGAAAGTTGTGAAGAAGCTCTCTTATTTGTCATACCCAGAATTTGGACAATTGTTTGTGTTCCTCTATCATAACGCTGAGGTTCACAAACATAATCAGAAAATCAATCAACACCATCAGAAAATCAATCAACATTGCTAATTCTGGTAGAACAAGACACGTTTTTGTATGTTGGTGGGACACTTCTTCCTTCCTGAAACTCTGGAGGTGGTACTGAAAAGCAGCACAGCCAGTCTTACAGCGCTGCAGCACACAGCGTGCTTGTCCTCCCACTTTGACTACCATTTCTTTCTTGATTTACAGTGGCACGTCTGTTGTGGGAATTATGTCGTAACCATTCATGTTCCCTGAAGTACATCTTAACAAATTCCCCACATAATAATTAGATAGCAATCAACAATCACAGTTGCTTTGTTGTTTTCTAGGCTGTTAAGCCATAAAACAAAGAATAAGTTTAAGTGATTTTCAGTAGATTACCACAAGGACAGTAAGTGGTATGGAAGTCATCACAACATCTGATATACAGATGATCTAATATACAGCTTTCATTCTGAATAGTTGTAATATCTGTGACTGGGCACTAAAACGTTCACTTTATTTAAGGTTTGGAAAAACTGAAGATATTTAAGTACTCCTGAAGATGAGACTCTAGCACCTATAACACTTTCTATTAGTAAGGACTCACAGTAAGACTTCTATTTGTGCAAAGCCTCTGGTAGAGGTCTGCATTTATCCTCCAGTTAAGACCAGCTCTTCTTGTTGTTTCTGGGCTGAGCCTGTCAGATGCTGAGGTTTGATGGCTTTTATCCCTTCTCAGTGCGAGTCAGTCTCTGGCAGGGCTGGGACCTTGACTTAGTCATATTCTGAGAAGGGACTGTTTTCTGTTTCAAACTGTGTGGCTGCCCCTGGGGACTAAGCAAGGATGCACTAAAAGTATTTTCACTTGTGACCTGAGTCAAATTTAGATACTAGTGTTAAAAAAACAACTGCATTGAACTATGGTGCTGCTCGGCTCCGTTAAATCTTAACCTTATCACAGCATCTCTAACAAAAAACTGCTTGGAAGGATCGTCTTTTTGGTTTTAGGTAGTGTGCTTGAATTAAATTTGTTCTTTTTTTTTCTGGTTAGTAGAACTAAGTCTGTTGTTGTGTCCTCTAGTAGCCAGAAAAATGGACTTTGCCATCTATTGTTTATCTCTGTTTTCAGATCTTCCTGTAGTCTGTTTCCTGATCAATAGTATGCACTGGGCTTTGGTGTATTTCTTCCTCTCTTTTAACAAGGTGCAGGAGAAAAGTTTTCTTACCAGCTGAGGTCATTTAGGGCCAGGCTAAAAAGAGGCACAATCAACCCTGGGCTATCACAGAATAGCCCAGGATACATATATACACACATATCTATCTATCTATCTATCTATCTATCTATCTATCTATCGATTGATCGATAGATAGATAGATAGATATTAATACATATCAATCAAGTCTGGTTGTTCTTACTTGTGACACCTATGTGGAATATAAATTTGCACATTAATGTGTATCTGAAGAATGTATTACTTGGAAGAAGAGACTGTGGGTGTCAGTCTCTTCTCCCAAGTAACTAGCTACAGGACAAGAGGAAATGGCCTCAAGTTGCATCAGGAGAGGTTTAGATTGGGTATTAGGAAAAATTTCTTTACTGAAAAGGTGGTCAAGCATTGGAACAGGCTGCCCAAAGAGGTGGTGAAGTCACCAGCCCTGGAGGAGTTCAAAAAATGTGTAGACGTGGCACTTTGGGACATGGTTTAGTAGGCATGGAGGTTTGGGTTGACGGTTGGACTAGATGATCTTAGAGGTCTTTTCCAACCTTAATGATTCTATGATTCTATTCTATGATTCTATGAATTTGATGTTTCTGGAGAATTTCAGAATCTCCTCTTGTAAGGTTTGTTTCATGGTTCAGGTGTGGTTTTTGTTCAGTTTTGGGCTTTGGTTTATTTTGGTGCTACCATGAGGATTCTGTTACACATTTCACAGGCAGTGGGTACATGAATCCTAAAGCAGGGGTAATGGAGAACAAGGAAGCCATAAAGCCATTTAAAAGATAGAGCAAAATATAGAGATGACATGATCTAACACATGGGCTGGGCAACATAGGATCTTCTGGAAACCTCCTGGTCCCACACACTCTGACTCCTATATCCAGGAGCTGGAAATACTGCTGAAGGATGCCCAAAACGCACATCTCCCTGCCAGTCACGTGGTGGGGCAGGCAGGCATGCCCTGTCCCACCACCCAGTAGGCATTCTTGTCATGTGACAGACATTTTGGATATACGATGGTGTAGCAAGGGGAATTTCAGGGTCCCTGGTAAAATGGAGGCAGGGCTTGAGACACAGCTATACAAATTTTGAAGGTAGGCTACTCCAGGTGACTGTAAGTCAGGCTTCCTAACCCACTGGTTAGAGACAAGAAATCAACAGCCCGTCTTGTCTCCATCACATGCCTGGACTATGAACTTGGATATATCACTTTGCCAGTTTGTGCCTACGTTCCCGCTCTCTTATTTTTATAAACGGCAAATTCTTGAAGGTGGTCTCTTGCTCCAGTTTTTCACAGTGCTTTTTTAGAGCGGGAGCCTCTGGGATTACTGTAATACAAATAAATAACACTAAACCTATAACAGAGGTATTATGTGAAACGAGCTGAGATTTTGTATATGAGCCATTAGATGTGTGGGATAAGATGAATTCATTAAATCTGAAAACATAAACATAGAAAGTGTGCATACCCTCTTAGTCTATTATATCATACTGAGCACATATAGACATATATATTATATATGCTTAGCCTATTATATAAAGTGGCTCTAAAGTGCATTACATTAAATAAAGCGTGTCCTCTAGTACCATGCACATTATAGGCACTCAGCAAATAATAAATACAATTGAAATGACATAAAAATTAAAATGGACTATATTCATCACTTCCTAACCGCAATCCTTAATGATGCTAGCAAAAAAAAGGGCAAAGGTATGTCAGCCTGGCATTCCTGAGGTACATGTGACTGGAGTTCATCAAGATATATCTGAAAAACTCTGAAGCACCTAGCACAGCAGTTGCACCAGCACAGCCTTGAGTTCAGGCTGCAAAAGCCTTCCTCTGATCCCAGGCAAATGCCCAGCAACTGAGTCACGTATTGCGTCAGCTATAATATTATTGGTATAACAAAGCATTAAACAAGTTTATTTAAAGCTAGCATACACGTCTGTTTGCAGTGCAGCTGGGCCTCTGGATTACTGTGTAAACAAGGTCCAAATATCATCCTCAATGTTTTTTATGACAAAAAAAATTTCAGTCTTTTGACTTTGTGGACAACTGCAGTACTACATCTATGACTGGGTTTGCTGCCTCTGCAGTTTCTACTTCACGGGCAAAGTGAACTAGACAAGATTTTGGTCAAATGAGCTACACAGAACCCTTTATTTAGTATTGTATCTTCTGCTTTGGCACCTGCATTGCCCCTACCCTGGAGTATTTGTCCCCTTTTGCCTCCCTACCAGCCATGACAACAGGATGCACAATGAAAATCTGTGTTTACAAATCTTGCATGCAAATGATTACGGAACAGCCATGATATGCAGCAATTTAAATTTGTTGACAGAGTTGCTAAGAAACAAACCTTTTGATTCTGTGAAACCCTTTTTGATACAGCTCCATGCTCTGACAGTTGAAGTTATTGAACAAGAGTGAGGACTCTTTAAAAGAGGAATTTCTGACATTTGCTATGTTTTCAGAGGCTGTAACATAACATTGAATATTCCTTCAGTGTCAGTTTTATTCAGTAGCGGAGTGTCTGATTCCATATATATTTAAACTACCCTATATTTCAAAAAAATGGCTTCAGCACTTCAGTACTACCTTCTCCCACTCACATGCACAATTGTTTTGCAAAGAATTGTGATCTTTACATGCTCCCCTGCCAAATACCTTGTAAGTTTCTATATTTTTTCCAATCTGTTCTTTAAACATCCTTTCTCCAGGGCATTTTCACAAAGGACCTCATAGCATGCTACTCGGATATCAACAGTAAAATACACCATTATTTTGACATTCCAGTATTATGGAGACAGCTGATGTTTTAAGAACATATATTCACACTGTAGATACCTAACCAGTAAATAGTGAAGCAGAACTGGGGAAAAAACAGGGCCCAGATTAATCCCAAATCAGATTACCTGTATCATTTAGCTGATAAAATTAGAAGCACTGTCATGTAAAGTCTTGTCAGTAAAAGAGGATGATTTAGCCCTTAGGTTGGATGAAACACATTTTGGAGGCACCTCGTTATTAAGGCAGCCTAGAGCAATTATAGTCCTAATTTAAACACCTCAGTTAGGTGTTTAAAGTTAGGCAGAATTAATCCTAGCCTAATTGATCATAACCTTATTTTTCTTAGCAGGCTTAGCAGTTGTAATTACAACCTGCCTACATCAATACTACCTTTTGTGCACGGCTGTCACACTGTTGCATTCAATGCGCAATAGGAAAAAGGCAGAGGAGCAAACATTCCAACGTTTTGTGGGGATGGGAGATAAGCAAAGACAATTATGGGACGGAAGCAGAAATGAGAGGCTCAAGGAAAGAACATGTGACACCTTCCCCCTCTGAAGGCATACATTACTTTCCAGGATCAGCGTATGACTTTTATGGACATTTTGCATTTTTCTGGTGTGAAACACAGGAACCTTATGTCATGTATCTGCCAAAGTGCTGGTTTTAATCAAATAAAATGGCTGCACAGTCATAAACTGAAACTGCAAAGGCAGAAGGATGACTCTGGGAGGAGATAGATCAGTCTATGATAGTCAAAAAACCACAGGGAAAGAGAGTGGGGTAAGAAAGAATCAGTCACTTTCAGATTTACTCAGAAGCACTGAAGACTATCTCTGCTTACCATTTTCTCTTCACATTTTATTCATAAGGACCATTTTTTTCCTTGTGAAAAAACACATCTCCTGAAATTGTGCAAAAGTGTTTTGAAAAGGATTTTTAAAAATGTGAAATAAATGTAAAAATAATGAGTCATACTCCGTAATGGCCATTGCAGAGTGTGCATTAGAAGGCAACCAGAGCACTCTCAGCATGCACTAATAGCTTGCTAATGCACAGCCTTCAGTGCCTTATTGCTATAGTCGACATTTACCACAACGAATACTTTGCAGCAAGAAATATTTTGGGCTCCATTATGTTTTCACAACCTTCAGCTGTGCTGGGAAGGGCTGGAAGTAGAGTGCTGCGAGCAATGGGGGCTGAAGGCCTGGAGAAATAACTCACACCTTTGCCATTTGTTGGTATATAGATGGAAAAGACTCACCCCAGGCTCAGCCTTCATGCGACGGAAAACACCATCGGGGGGAAGGAGAGACATTTCATCCAACCTGGCTCTGCTGGAAGACAGTAGTGCAGCTTGTAACAGGGCCTTGGCTTGAACACCTCACAGGTTTTCACCCTGGCACCACTGCAAGGTCCTCGTGTTCCTGCCCCTATGCATCCAGACACCACGAATCGCATTTTGGGTGCTTGTGTTTTAAGGCTCCCTCTCCTCCCGAGCTTTCTCACAGCGGTCTGTTTCCTCTCTCCCTCTCTTCTTTGCCCTGTGTGTGTGTTTGTCCGTGAATGTGTCTGCCAGCGATTGCACAGCTGTGACTGTAGCTACCAAAAAAATGTTCCTTTAGCTGGGCTTTTGTAGCTCAGTACCTGAGCCAGGAACAACCCCATAACCAGCACGGTTTGGATTGATTAATTATGCTTCTTCGGGGTTTTTTGTTGCCGTTGTTCGGTTTCTGTTCTTTCTCAGCAGGTAAATCATTTGCCAGTCACTAGAACAAGCATGAGATGCCCCCGGTGCCTGCCCTGATGGGGGACTGCCCTTCGCCCATGCACGGTGCCTGTGCCGCCACACTTACAGTGCAAAAGCTCGGGGGGGACAGACTGGCAGTTCATGTGTCCATGGTCAGGGTGCTCCTTTGGGAGGGGGACAGTACTATTAAAATCCCTTTTGGCACAGAAAGGGACTGAGCCCTAATCCCAGCCCGCCTGGGTGAGACCTCTGAGAGCTACCATTAGTGCTGGAAAGGGAGGTGGGGAAGGAGGATGACTTTGGGGGGGGGTTGTTGATATATAGGACAAGTAGTTTCTTAGAAGCAAGAAATGTTGCAAGCGTAGGAGAAGGCAGTTCAAGTATAAAGTATCACTTATAAGATCTCAGTGTAAAACACCCATTTCACTGACTCAAAAATATCTAAGAATGGGTAACGCAACATTTTATTAAGTAAAAGCTTTGGTCTTTTTTGTTCCAAGCCAATGGTCTCATACACCAGTATAAATAGGAACTCTTGTTACCTCCGGTGAGTCCCACAGTCCACCATCATCACACAGCCACTGCTCTGCCCTGGGGTTTAGATTGTGAACTACAGAAGAAGAAACAAAGTGTGGAGTTTATTATAATAATGCCCAGAGATATTATTACCAAAATACATCATTTCTGTTGGCCTAAACCCTTGGCTTGTAAATTCTTCATGTGAATAGTCAATAAAAATAAGCCTCCATCCTCCCTTGAGTTTTTGAGAGAAACCAACCCCAGCTCACAAGGGATGGAACTACGGAGGAGCAGAAATCCAGGTTCATATGCCATCCTAGTGGACTGGCACTGACTGAAAGGATGTTGCTCACGCGAGTAAAGGGGTGGAGGATCATTTCCTCATTTACAAACATTTGTAGTGAGAAGAAAGCTAAATTCCAGGAAAAGACAAAATGAATTAAAATGGATCTCTCAATTTTCTCTGCTGCAGGTTTTCTTGTTGTTGTCATTTTTAATAGAGCAGCAGTTTATTTTGTTTTATATGTGATCTAGATAAACTGTTCCTATCAAACAAGGCAATGCAATGAATTGTATTGAGCTGTGTAAGTCCTAGCAGTTGGAAAACCGATACATTTCATGGCTGGCTATGCTTTGTTTTCCTTTAATGCAGACAATTTAATGTTAGTGATTGAATCAGTGAGTTTTCCAGCAAAAATGACAAGGCAGTCAACTTGAAACGTAGCATTATTAGCTGTCATCTCTTCTAGTTTTGTGTGCATGTTGAGTGATCTGGGATGAAAAACTAACAAGCACCTGTCAAATCTGAGACATCAGTTTTTTTGACAGAGGGCCCACTGGACATTCCTATCAAGAGAGCCTTTATGAGTAAACCGTGGAAATCTCTCTCAGACAAAAAGGAAACAGAGCTCATCAGATTCTGCAGACCCTTGACTTGGAGGGCATGCTGTCTCCAATGAAAGGCTTTTGATCACAATGCTTTTTTATTCAGATTTGACTTCACATTATGGCTAATCAATACCTTGCAACAGTCTAAGTCCCCAGTTAGATGCACATCTCACAGTCAGGCAAGGAGACCTACTAATTGAGAAAAAGTCAGAGACCCAGGTACCATCACCCTCAGGCCATAGTCTTGCCTCAGCTCAATCCTTTTTCCTATCCTTGCCTCTCTTATCACAGTACCCTAGAAATGGTGGCAATAAAATTTAGAGACATGACAGGCACAGAAAAGCAGGATCAATTCCTGTCACTTGCCACCAGTGTTTACTGCCTTCCCAGGTCTTCAGAGGGTGTTTTTCTTTCATAGCTTAGGGGAACTTAACCTTTTATAAATAGGAAGATGGTACCTTCATGAATTTTAAAGTGTTTGATTTTTCTAGGCCTGAGATTATCTCAACTTTCTGAAAATGGCTCTCTCTTTAAAATATCATTTGTTTATATAGGGTCAGAAATAGAAACTGGAAGGTTTTTGTCATGTCTTCAATTTTTTGCCTTGTGTCTCCTTCAAAAATTACCCTTCTCTTCTTTCTGCATCATTTTTCACCAGCCAAACTTTGCAGATGAACAATATGAACTCCTGTAGAAAAAAAGCAAGGTAACTGCAAAACTAGGACATGGGGCATGTCCTCATGCAGGGCAACAACAAGAGATTTTGGCAGCAGCAGAAGAATGTCAGGCTGGTCTGTTTCCCACAGTACTTGACTGAGGGGTTAAGTAGAGCATCACGAGGGAGGTGGTCAGTCCTGGTCCTCTGTGACAACGGATATTAAAAATGAAGTTTTTTGCTTTTACTTATCTCCTACCTCCATTTGGCATTTTCCTGGCCGCATTGTTTGCCTAGCCCCTACCATAGCCAGCTTCATGAAAAAAACATGTATTTGTAAACTTGGTTTTGTAAACTATGGTAAACCAAGCGCTGGAGGGAGTCACAGGTTAGGGAGCTGATGGAACTACCAGCTGCTTCTGGATAAGCACATTTTACTTTGGGAACCACATTATATGTCTGTCCTGTGTGACATGAGTTTTCCAAGGCGTCTCTCTGTAAGCATTATTACATGGACATTGTCATGGGCTGAACTGGCCTTCCACGTATGCAAACAGTTCCTTCAGCGAGGAGAGAGATGTTACCCACGTTGTCATCTCTTCCATCACCTCTAGTGAGATCGTGGGTCTGGACAGATATTTCAGTGGCAATATATTAAGTGGTGGAGAGAGAAAAAAAGATTAGGCATATGTTAAGAACAGGTAGCAGAGCTGGGAAAGGGGTGAGAGAGGAAAACACTAAGGAAAAAAGAAGGAAGAGAAGCAGAAAATGAGGTGAAGAAGACCAAAACAAAGAACCTACATGAAGGTGAAATACTTGGGTTTTGCTCTGTTCATCATTTTTCCCCAGAATACCAATCAGGAGCCCCTGTTCATTGCTTCCTGTTCTTTGTGACATTCCCCACTTATATCCATCAGTTCTTCCCAGAACAAACATCTTAGAAGGTCAGCTTGGACAGCTGCTTGCCTTGCAAATAAAACAGTTTTAAAAAGCACACACCCCCACTAACTAATGAGTAATCTGCCATATATATGTATTTACTTGAAAGTTCAGTCAAGTAATTATTCAAAATGATGTGGTCAAATAGGAATATCTTAGCAAATATACATACATATTGGTAAATCCCTGAAATGACCTTGTTTTGATAAAACTCTTTTTTATTTTCTTGAGTTCACATTCTCATTTCTTTTTAGAGTTAAAATATTGCTTTCTTGTTTTTTAATAATTTTGGGAGGTTGGAGAAAATTAAGTTGCTTTGTTCTGTGAGAATAAGCAATTATTTAAAATAATTTTTAAAAAACTACAAGAGGCATTTAAAAAGAAATGAAAATGAAAAAAAGTTTTAAGTCGAAAGAAAAGATCTACTGCTTTAAAAAATGAATATTACACTGAAGTTTTTATGTGCAATGAAGATTTTTACATGCATTTGTCTTTTCAAATGGTTCAGACTGTAAACATTAGTAACACGAATTAAAGATGTTTAGAGTTTCCAATGGAGCATTAAGGGGACATGGATTCAACAACAAAGGTCATACTTAGGGTTCCATGTCCTGCTGACAGCACAAATCCTGAGAGAGTCCCTGGAATCACTTCAGGCTTAAAGTAGTGTTTTGATAAATCAGGTTTCCAAACAACTGTATTTCTAGAAAGTTCTGAAAAAGGAAAAGTGCAGAATAAATCAAGAAAACGCAGAAGGGTGAATAGAGTTCTTCACGGTATAAGATAAGGTAAGTATTTTCCAGCATGGGTGTCTGCTTCCACTTAAAGATTTAAGTGTGTAACTACTTACCTATATCTGAAAATGTTGGCGTGCGTGGTTTACCAAAGGCCAAAGTAGGATGAGTTTGCGAGGCAGGGTTAGCCTCTAATTTAGTTACCTAGATAGGGTTGCCTTTTGTACTGCTGAAATGGTCTCTCTCCCGCTTTGCTCACCAGCGTTTATGCTGGCTCCTATGCAGAAACACCAGCGCTAGCCTGGCACAGGCAGCGGGGACTGCCGGGGGCACTGCTGGGCTGGGGGCACTGATTCCAGCCACTGCCAACCTGATTTGCAGTCCTATCACCCCCAAAAAAAAGAAAGTGCATCTATAGAGGTAAGCCTTTATACAAAAGGGTCTGTGTGGCAGGAAGAAGGTGGGAACCGGAGCGGGATGAGGACAACCACTAAGCTTAGGAAAAGCCTCTAAGGAACCCTTCCTACTGAGGGGTTTATTAAGTCTCTGCGCCTTCTCAGGCATCCACACAAAGAAAAGTCTCTAGAAAAATACTTAAAAATATGTTCCTTTATGTACCTTGAATTCTCAGTTTAGCCCAGGCTTGTCAGAGACTCTGATAGCAGGAGGAATCAAAATGTTAAAATATAAAACACCCACAAATGTCACGTTACTGTAGGACTAACATACTTTTAGCTACAAGCCACCCATTTGCCCCCGAAGAAGGAAAGCACAGGTAGCCTATATTCAAAGAGAAGCGGCAGAATGCATTTTCTCTAATTCCCTCCATTATTTTGCTGTTAGCTGGGGAAAACTGTTTGGCAGGATGTTAAGTGCTGAAAGTACAGTAGAAAAGATTATTGTTTCACAGGCTGAAATGTGGCCAAACAGTCCTTCTCTTTTTTTTTGCTGCTCCCACTTTTTGTTGACTGCCTCATGCATGCTATTTTATACCTGTATCTTCTCTGTATGATCACATTAATTACATTCCATTCTTTCCACTTTGATATCTCATTAAAATCTTATAAATGATCATGCAGTGACCTTGAAGGACATGCATAATACATGAAAGTAAACCTGCAGTAAAATGTATTCCTTCACTCCTGACTGGCTACATCCCACATTTCTTTTTTCCTATCCCCAATGACCCCAATATGGGGAGTTATGCTAGCTGAGCCAAGGTATGCAGTAGTGTGCAAATCCACTAACTCCATTAGCTTTCCCTACTGATGACAGCTGCAATATGATAATGGCTTATGTTTGGATGTGATGGCCCTGCTACTACTTAGGGCACTATGCTAATTACCATAAGATGGTGACAACAGGTGCAAGTGTCACTTCATATCAGCATCATGTGTATGAGAAAAATAGCTAGCAGCACCAAAAGCAACTCCAGAAAATGTAAACTTTAGTCAGCAGCCTGTGATTCTCTGAAGAACTATTCTTTAAGGCTTATGATTAAAGGATTTACAGATGGATATTGTTGCTTTTTCTGCAAGTACAGTAGTTTTGAATTCATAGGGATGTCTTCATAAGCTATTTAAAGTTATGTTTCAACAACACGCACTTATGTGGCAGTTCAAGTAAAATGCAGAAGGCCCGTATTTATGAAGGTTTCCTTACAGAAGAAAAGTTTTACTAAGCCACATTTGCTGCAGTGAATACATATTGGAACAGACATGATTTCCAGCTGAATGAAATCACTGTGTTTCGCTGGCCTTGTGCTCTTAACATAGCTCTGCTCTATTGTCAGATTTGCTTATGTGTATGTATACTTGTCTTCCTCCCTCTTTGTCAGTGTTTAGTACATCCTTTTTCTCAATAGCAAGCAATTTGCTTAAGCCCAGCGGTGGCCCTCCAGCAGACAGAGCCAGCAAGATGGTTGCCATTTTGCCCTAAACATAGTCTTACTATCATAAGAGAAATTTAATGAAAGGCGTACGGACACACCTTCATCCTTTGTTAGAAAGAAAGATACCTTAGGAGACAGCTTTATATGAAGTAGTGAATAGCTATTCTATTCTGCTAACTATTATTGGAGTAAAAATGTTTTTCACAAAACTTTTTTTACTATTGTTACAAATATTTGTCACTACATTAACCCACTAAAAGCTAATACCTGAAAACAGAGCTACTTTTGGATTTCTAAATAAAACAAGTTGGTCCTGAGTAAGACTGTACTGACCGCTCTCACAGCACTCAGACATAGCCATGATAGGCATGTTGAAGAAATTAAAGAAAATTTTTCCAAAGGCTAAAGTGTGCAAACTTACTAAAATGTAAGTTGTACTTTAAAATAAAATGCAAAACTGTATATTTTCAGGAAATTCCAATTTTACACAGAAAGAAAAAAAGAAACCTGGTTAACCTCTAAGCTGAAGACCAGCACACTTTTTGCCCAATTTGAGAATTTCTGTTTATATGTGCTGCTTGATGGAACCAATGTTCAGTTGCTTCATGGTCTCCGTCCTTTTACATAGCTGAGGCTCAGCAGGTGGACTCCTCTCATGATACCTTATCCCTCCATTTTACCCCTCCCACAAAAGAAGTTGAGCACATAAGGGGAACAGAAATTTGTCCAGGGATCTCAGTGGATCAAATTAAACAGGAGCAACTACAGACCTTGTGAGGTCATACTTTCAATAACAATAACAGATTTGTCAGCCTAAATATTATTTCTCTTATCAACAGAGTAACACTCTCCATTTTTGCCTAGCCTTCCCACAAGGGTTTTTTTGTTGGGGTTTTTTTTAAGTACCAGGGAAAGTTTCTGGACACACAGATCTGCAGTGTCATATCTTATCTGAGAGGTGTATTTCCTCATGCCCAGAATATAACACCATGTTGTGATCAACTTTGTACTAACAAATAAAAATACTGCTGGGTAAAACAGACAAAGGAAAAGGTCAATGATGGGCCTCAATTCTGAAATGAGAATAGTGGTGAAATTGCTTGAAAATTTGCCCCTTAGTGGTACTCCATGCTCCTTACTGATTTTAAGGCTGTGGCAGGAACAGTCATGATGACTGACTTTGATCTCTTGCGTACCCACAGCCAGAGAATACGCGAGTAGTTTTAATGAACCCAGGTGAACAATTTGCTATATTTCAGTTGACATGCTTCTGTGTCATTATTTTTTTTAATTTAGTAGCACTGATAGATAAGTAGAGATTAGAGAGGGATTAATAAAGAGCAACTAATTACATATGAATTTCCAAAGTTAGTCCTTCAGAATGGAGAAGTAAATGAAAAAGCAATAGATTTCTCACCTGCCTTCACACACAGCAGCATCCCACTGTCATTACAATATTTTGTTGGGCATGAAGAAGAAGTTCTACTAAATGTAAGCACATCTTGACCCATGCTATAAATTCGCAGAGCTCTCTAAACAGGGAGGATCAAAATTCAGTTCACCTGTCTGCGTAAAGTCTAGCCTGCATCATACAAAGCTGTAAGTGCTGCATTACCCAACTTGCTCCTCCGTTCTCTTTCGCTGACTGCACCACCGTCTTTTATGTTATAGCTTTACACTCTCTGCACATTGGAGTGCTTTTGATTGCATTATTCCTCCTTGTTGTCCCAATCTCTCATTTGGAAATGACGATGTAAGCTTGTTATCTTATACCAGAAAGTCCTATCTTTTGCCTGTGTATACATGGCATAAGAGGTATATGTATTAAGATGTAATGTTCCTATACAGAATAAAGACCAGTGCTTCAGGCAAACCCCAGCATATTCTACAGGTAATGATATCCTAGTAGAAGAAATTATAAGGAATTTTCAGTGGAAAACTAAGGAGCTTCTATTTCCAGTACAATTTTTACCTACAGCTGAATTGCCAGAGACCATGAAGGGATTCACATCCCTAATATACATATCTGTAGCTAAAATAAAACCTGTCAGAGACCAAAAAACATCAGAGATGAAGAGTGAATATATAAAGGGATGACTGCCTCCTGAAAAACAGTTTGACCCCATGCCAGCATGTGTGACCCAAAAGTCTGATTTCTACACACAGGTGTATTCAAAAACATAAGATAAATAATGCAAAGCCTTAATTCTTCCATGACAGTGAAGGCATATGGACAAATTCTGTGCTCTCAGAAGTACATTGTAAAAGTGTAAACTTCTAGCACAAAGCTAAAGAAGCTGCAGAGCTGCCTCAGAAGCAGGACCTGCTCCCTTATCATGTAAAACTGCAGTGGTCATGCTGCTGTGAAGCTCTCTTCCCATATTCCTCCATCCAGCCAATTATAGGCACTATAGCCAACCCCAAAGGCCAGCCCTCACTTGGCTTAATCACACGAGCAGCAACACTGAAATCAATGACCAACTTATTTAAACCAACCAAGACCCAGAAACACATTTTAGGACAACTCTTCCCTGTATTCCATCTGTGAAAGAGTGTAACAGTAGAAGGAATGTACTATTTCCTGGTAAATCACATTAATTCCTTTATGCTTGATAATCTCAACTAGCACTTTTTAGTGACCATTTCCATTTCATTTGCTATCTATCTGCTGCAGATACACCACCTGTGAGAAAGCCCTTTATTCGTACATGGAATATTTTGTGTAACCTGCTAGTCAGTATCTCTTCTTGAGCTTCTAATTATCTTTTAGCTTCTGCAATTTTTTAAAATTGTAAATAACAATCTCCCCCTCCAAAGCAGACATTTAAAAATGTTGTTATTGTCACTCTGTTTAAGCACATTGTCTGAGTTACATTCCCCCTGTTGAGACTTAGCCTGAATGAATTGTAACTGCAGCATGTCCAACTGTTTCTTAAATAATTCCCATTTTTTCTGCACCAGGTTTCCCACACAGTCATGAGATCTTGCATTGTTTCCATCAAGATCATTCCGTTATTTATGTTACCACAAGCTATTCCTTCTACTTGAAGTGAAGGTGTAAGTACTTCATATTATGGCATATAATGAAAACCTCTTTATCTTCCAGAAAAACATCCCTAATTTGTATAGTTATCTCCATCAACACGCCTTATAGTATTTTTATTTTTACAAAACTTCCGCTGAGCCAAAACTAATTGTGTTGCTTCATCTTTTTTTTTTTCTGTATTGTGAATTTGTGATCCCTAGATCAGCCCTGCTCTATTTATCAAGATGGGCTAATTTCCTAGCTCTGGGTGCCAAGAGCCTCTGATCATGAAGTTCAGTCAATAAACTGACTTCAGTAAGTAAGCAATTATGCATTGCCTCTGGATACATGCTTCCCACCTTACAGGTTTTGCATACTTGTTATCCCAGTAAGTATCTGTGAAATTAAAATCCCCAATGATCAAAGTTTCAGGTTTTTTTATAAGTATCTCTTAGCTGTAAACATGTTGTTTGTTGCAGTTATTCTAAAACACAATTTACAAGGTAAAGTGTCTACAGTCACCACTGTAACTTGTTTCTTTTAATCAAGCAGCTATGTACCAGAAAAGTGAAACACTATTTTGCATATACATGGTTAAAATATACAAGCCATAAACAATAACGCTTCCTCTGAGTTCATCCTTTATTAAATGTAACAAAATTAAAATGACACAAATTATGCTCTAACTTATGAACAGCCAAGAAAGACCAAGCACATCTCCCTCATGTCATTTACTTAAACACCAACGAAATTACGATCTCCAAAGTCTGTTTATTAGGGATAGGATAAGTACTGCGTAAGGGGTTTAGAGTAACAAACCTGATTTGGAATAATGTAATTGGGTATCCAATTTTAATATAAAAAATGAGCGGTCACTTCACTAAATATATATGTATTTGAAGACGATATTTGAAAAAAGAGGTTGTAACTTTTGCATCTCTGTCTGTGTTTCAATAGGGTACTTTAATTCCCCAAATACCTACACATTAAACCAAAAAGTATAACTTTTTTTTTTTGTTGAAGCATTTCTTCTTCTTTTTTTTATTTTTTTACCTTGAACACAAAATTAGGACACTGAAATTGCAGGAAGTTATTTATAGTGGAGAAATACATACCAGAATATTTGAAATTTCTTCCTGAATAAGTGTTGGCGGGTCCCTCATTGAATGTTTGTCATCTACTGAATGCCACACTGAGGCTTCAGGAAGCTGCAAAGTAGACCTAGATGTTAATTGAATAGACAGGTAAAATGATTATTTGCATTTTTCTCTAATCTTTCTTCTCCCACACCTTCCCTGCTACTTGATTGCTGTGGAAAACACCATCATCCTACTTACTGTTCAAGCCCATAAACAAGTCTTCAACTTGGATCTCTGCCTAGGTACTGTCATCTAAACTAATATAATTGAGATTTTATTTTTAAACAGCAGAAGATAAGGCCTTTCCTGCCCACTTACACAGTGAAGTCTTTTATCACTTCATTTCTAAATTATTCCTATTTTTTTAATCTCTGTCAAACATAATCTCTGTAAAACGTAACATTTAATCTCTGTAAAACATAACCTTTCTCCACTCATATACTTGCTGCAGACAACGTACCTACCTGGCATTTTGACCACATTTGGCTTATTCCGTAGGATTGCTTTGCCAGTCACATCAATTTTAGAGCTGCTTCTTTTCACCAAAAAGATCCTTCACATGGAGTACCAGATGCTGAGGCAAATTCGCAGGTTAACAGCTTCACAAGTTTTCCATGTTGCTGCTTAGAAGATCCACCACTCCTGCAAAACTGAATCTCCAGTCTCCTGTAAATCCCTCCCTAAAGTTCTCTCTGGCTACACACGTCTCTTGGGCATGATGCAATTATTAGACCACCAGGCTTCGCTTGCCTTCTCTTTTTTCTCCACATACCCTCCATATACCCTGTGCATCTCTACCGTTGTGCCTTGTCTTGAGCTCTGACTGTCTGCTGTTTGGAGCAAGGGTCGTGCTTCTGTTTATGTTTGCCCAGCCACAAAGTGCCGGGCACTTCGTGCCACTAGTAAACAACAGCCCAGCAAGAGAGCATCAGGGGAGGGATTCAGTTCAACAAAACTTACATGTAAGCGTCTACTTGTGAGATTCATCTACACACCCATTTTGGTCAATAAAACCTGGTCCTCACCGCCAGGGTCATTTCAGTTGCTTAAACACAGGTTTCTAGCCTCGTTTGAGATGCTCTAATGCATCTCAGACTTCCACAGCAGGCTGGCAGATACGGCACAGGACCTGTGGAAAACCTGTGCCGCCTGGACACGGCAGCTAGAGGCAGGGCAGGGTACTCTAGAAAGTCTCATGTGGCAGTATACATTCATTTTTAGGCAACTCTGTTGAACACCCAGTGAGCATAAGAGTAGCTGAAACACCTGGATGACATATACACAGCTACATTTAAGTGTTTTCTGTTTTAAGTGAATCTGGAGCTGAATCTCCCCTTTGCTGACTACCGCTGTTTTAAGCGTATGTTGGTCTGTGCCCTTCGCATGCTGTTTTGTTGAAAATAGGAGCTGGAGATACCGGTTCATCTTTTCTGCTAATCAAAACCCAGCAGCCTTTCCTCAGGTTCAGTTTTACTGTGAATTTAAACATCAGTTTTACTGTAAGTACCTCTACTGCCTATGCAACAGCCATTCTTTCCATGGTGGAAGTCCCCAAAGGTAGCAGTTTATCAACCCCCTACTCACCTGCTGGAGAAGGGCTTGTGACGGGTGACTGGTGTGGGGGAAAGACTGCTGGTTGCTCTGCCCCATTTCCTCCACTGCTCCTGGTAGAAGATAGCTTTTTCAGATAATATGCTTTGCAGTTCACAAAGCTGCATCATCACTACCACTGAAATGATCAAAAAGACTTTGCACTTGTGTCACTGCAGTTATTTTCAGGAAAATTAGAAACAGAGACAAAAGGAGATGAAAGCTTCTGTGAAAGAATCTTTGAAAAGCATTTAACTTAAGTAAACCTGTCCATTTTTCTTGCCAAAGGAAAAGAGTGCAATCCCTTTAAAGCCAGAACCTTTGAACCACCGTCTCTGAAGAGCATTCAGGTAAAGCTGTTGAAGTCTTCGTGCAATAAGAGAAGGAACTCAAAAAAGGGTTGTTTTGCCATCCTAGAAACGTTCTTTTGTGTCTGCGGCTGAGTATTCTTCCTTGTATCAACTTCCCTGTTTGATACCTTATACATGACTGTTAAGACTTCTTTGTTGGATTTTTCTTCATTGTAAATTGAACAACTGGAGGTCATGATGCCAAAATAGGTAGATTTGCAAATGGAGATAAAGAGGGAAAAGAAAATAGTCTGGAGAGTTTAGCCCAATAAGGACTGAAAGGAACTAGAGACATTGTGGTGCTAGTAAGAAGGAGCGCTAAGCACAACTGATAAGGAAAGGGATGTAACCAAGTATCAGTAATTACTGCATCAAAGTAAATGTCCATTCTGCTCCTAAGGAAATCAAGTGCTACAAATGGCAGGTAAAAAAATAGTGAGATCAAGATGAGAAGTCAAAATCCCTAATGGAGTTTCAGTGTAAGGGCTATCTTCAGAAAATGGAAAATCTTTGAGACCTAGGTCTGAAAGTAGCCAGGTAGCTAGCTGGATTTGTACCAGTTCCTTTGCTTCCTCCATAAAACAAAAGCAGGGAAAGGGGACAAAAGAGACTATTTCATCTTCCTCCAGAATCTGTGGCATCTGGAGAGCCAAGCAATGTGCTTCCAGCATCTGCTGGTCAGTTGTGCACCATGGTAAGTTTGAAATCCCTTTGGCACATTCACAGTACTCTAGGTGCCATACTAAAAGAAGAATGCGTCTGCTGCATTATGTAGCTAGTTGCTATCCTGGAGCAACCAGCAGAGATACTATTAAGCAGCAGTGATTAATCTCTTCACAGCAAGATTCCCCACAGTGAGAGCTAAGCTAGAGGCTGAAGAAATATGGAGATTTTTTTTTCCACATTACTTTGCTGTGCACCACAATAAGGTTTCTTTTCAGGTCTTTCAGCTCCCATTAAACATGTTTCTTGAGACTTCAGAAAGCTTGAATAAATCAAGTTTGTTTTGTGAATATTTTAACCTTCCATCAACCTTCCAGTTCTTATTTCTTCCTTTATCTTAGCCTCAGATAATTTTGGGGACAGAAAATATTAGAAATATACCATTTGCACCTTCTTTTTCAAATCCACGCTCTTCTCTGATTTAACATAAAGGGATCTTAGTAAAATTAGTTTAGTGTCTTGGCCCTTGTATGCAATGCTTATCTCATACACCCTATCTTACGTGGAAACAGCAATGTAATAACAGCCTTCATGTACTGCATAATACTGATTCTTTCAAGGAGATGATCTCGTTCAAGGAGCTGTGCATTTCATGTCTGTATTAGTTTCAGTGAAGACACCTACTGTATCCTGACTGGTTTCATTTTTTGTCTCTGATACTGACAATAGCAATTTTTCTTCATGTACCAAGGGAGTTCACTGGCTGTTCTGAAAAGACACTTTAAGACTCTACTCCATATTCTCTTCTTATTGAGTTATTGAAAATATGAATTAATGCCACTGAAATCAAAAGATGTTTACGAGTATAAAACTGACATGAATCAGCTCAGGAACAAACTCTTGTCTGTAAGCTCAAATCATGTGTTTGGTTCAGATGTAATACTTAGCCAGAAGTAATATTTAAACTGCATCAAGATTAAGGAACTGATTCTGACATCTTTATACTCATGTTGAGAGTTTCTGTGTTGTTCATTGATTCCAGGGTGAATACATAACCAGAGAGAATCAGAGCATTGAACACACTATCTTTTAAATTTTGTTTTCTTGTAACTCTTGTTTGACCCAGTGTCACAGCCCTAAGACATTACTGTAGACACCAGGTCAGAATTCGATTCACTGCCTCCAATAGCAAAATGGAACAAAACCAGAAACAGCCCCCAGAAAATTCAATAGCTAAAGGCTACATCCTAGACTGTGCGCACACACTGTAGTCAACTAGAGCTGCTTTGGAGTATCTGAGACAAAAACTTGGTCTGTAAGTTAGTGCCATAACACAAAAGTGAAATTATTTCATCTTTGACCTTTTCATCACATACATATGTCAGTTACAAACTTCATAATGACAATCACTTCCCCTTTTATAAAACACCTTCTGAAATCTTATTGCTTAGGGATCTTTGAAATGTAGCACCTGCATTTGAAGTCATGCAGTAAGCACAGACATGTACCATGACTTTGTGTGACTTGGTTGCTTTCCTGGTGGAGCCACAGATGAAGCAGCACACCAGGAGGGTGTATACACCCTCTTTGTAATGTGGGTGTAAGGTCCTACAACAGTTAGCTCTTTGTGCTTGCATGGTGCATGCACTTGCAGCTAGTGTGAACTTCATCACCAGGAAAGAGACAGTATAGCTCTGCGATCCAAGAACCATGGCTCACCACAGCAAATTGAGCCCCAGCCCTTCTGTCTGTGCATCACGCCAATCAGTAAGGTAGACGCATGCTTTCTGTCCTCTTTCATATGGTGATGAGGGGCAGTCGAGGGGCTCCTCTGTGCTGCTGCTGAGTCTGGAAATGACAAAAAGAAAGGCTGAACAAGGTCTTTGGAAGGAATGAGACAAGTCTGAAGTAAAGGGTTGATCTGACAAGTACAAATCTGATAGCTGAAACTATCACACTGCTTTGGCACTAAAAAAGCAGGGGAGAAATACAAGGAGAAAGATCAACTACTGCATCTCAGCAGTTTACCTGGGGCTGAGGAGATCTCCCTTCTAATTTGACCTAGTTTGCTCAACCTTACTTAGCCAGCAGGAGGACAACATCAGATTTCAAATTACACAACATTTAGAGGTATTTTTAAAAGTATTGAATGAATAGAGTACCCCTTCCTCAACCTTAGACTGCAAGTGAACAATTTCTGTTCCTTACCTCAGCAGATCTTTTCTCCAACTAGTCACTTGAACTATCTGCGGATGTCTTCAGCTCTGTGGCCCTCTGCTGTATTTTCGTGATAGACTCCATTAAGGACCAAATAGCCCCTTTCCACCTGTTGGGTTTCACTTAAGATATTTCACCAAGTCTAGAATGAATCTTTAAAAACTACTTCATTCTAACAGATAAAAAAAGTAAACCTGCATACCAGTGCTCAGCACATTACTGTAAGCATCTAGGACTAGGAGACAGTTCCCAATATGAAGACAGTTTTTAAAATATATAAAAGCTGTATTTTTAAATACAATCAGCATTTAAACTTTCTTCCAAAGTACATTACAGACTTGATAAATGCTGAGAGGTGCTACTGTTTGACTCAGGGAGATATGTACAGCTTGAAAAATATTGGAGTATCGTCATTTCTCCCAGAGTTAGAAATACTGAATTTACATTTCATTGTAATCCATTCATTGGTTTATAGACCTCCAGTCCTCCAGGGAGCATCACAGATTCAGATGATCTCCCCGAGTGCTGGATTTTGCATTTGAATCTCTGATTTAGCTGAAAGATGTATTAAGAAACCTCATGTAGCCAGACAGTTCCCTATTGACTACACATCTGAGGAGGCTCAGGAGCACAAGTTATTCCAGTAAGGATAGGGAATAAATTACGCTCAGTAATTTGCCTCTAGATCAGCCTTTCTCCACACAGTGGAATAATGTATTCATCTGGACAAGCAGGCCCCATTTCAGAGAGTGTTTTATGCAGAGTATATATCTTACAAGAGAGCAGAACAGATCAAATATTTGGCATAGAGACTTACTTCCACAGTCCCTCAAGAAAACAGTACTTACTCAATTTGTGGAGGCTTGCACTGTCAACTGGAAAATTCAGTTCTTATGTATCTGTGTGACATTCGTACTTGGATTAACTATCACTTTGAATACACTTTTCAAAGGACTTTGACTTTAAGGATAAACCCCATGTTATCCCAGAATATGGTATTCTGGGAATGGTATTCAAATGTCAGGAGTTAATCTGTGATGGGTAAGCCACAAAGACTTTGAGAGTTTGTTTAAGGTAGACATGAACTGACAGCTATGGGTAAATGTCTGAATTCTAAAATATACTCTTCATTTATGCTCCTCCTTCACAGCAAGATTTTATTCCTTTTATCTCAGTGTCTTGCTGCCTGAATGATGGGTCTGAGTTTCCCCAGTTCAGTAATGGGCCCATAGCAGGGTCAGCAAGTGTCCCAGCTGTCCCTTGCTGGCTATTCAAAGTGTTCCTGAAATCTTCCTGTGTTTAAGAACTAAAAGACTCCAGCACTAGAGAGCATATATTGGATCCTGCAAATTTAAAAATCCTGGAGAACCTTCAGTCAGTCTGAAAAAAAACAGATACTTGATGGCCCAACAGAGAGATTACAGAACTATAACAAGCAACTTCTGGTTTCAAAGGATTTTGGCTATTTGTCTTCCCCTAAAAAGAACTCAACTAAGGGGAACATACTGCTGGAGAAGAAAAAAAATATGTAATTTGTCTTTCAAGAATAGAAGGAATTGAAATAAGGCGGCCTCCAGGACCTTTCACAAACTGCAACCTTCAGTCTGGAGGTTCACAGTTCCTATTTTGACAAAAGTCACTCTCCCCTTGCTAGCACCAATAGACCTTAACAGAAAGAGACGTTCTGATTTCTATGGACAAATGAAGCAATCATGTGTCCAAGCAGCCTGTCATATGGTGAGAAAATTAGTTCCATTAAAGCTCACCCTTCTGCTGAAAACTTGCTCAGCCTCCAAACTTTCACCCTTCAGCAATGCTGAATTGCTTGCCTGTGTTTCCAGGTTGTCTCCACGCAATGTCAAAATACTGCAAACAATGCTGTTCATACAGCATTTCTGGCAGCACCCAATCCACAGAACGCTTGAAATGTTGTGCAAAATCTTGTTCACCTGGCATGAGAATAGCTGCCCTCTCTCAGGCCTTCTCTAACCATATGTTCACATCACTCCTACTGACATTGGTGGGAATTACGATGAACCCAGAGGAAAAGCCTATTAGAAACAAGTGGTGTTGCATAGGTTATAATATATGCTTCAGTCAGAAAAAGAGGAACTTAGCTTTTTACTTCATGTAAGTCATAGGAAACTGGGTAGAAGGGGAGTAAGAGAAATCTCTTACCTGTCTGAAATCTTCTTCTTGGAGTGAATGAACTTTTGCCATAGGTGATCCAGAAGTGTTTCTGCAAATTGTTGAATTTAGACCCAAATTCATCAGGCTTTAGAAACCTCCTGAAAAACCTAAATCAGGTAAAACATATCTTCTGTTCCCTTTATAGTCCCTGGGGAGAGGGGTAACTCCAGAAAGTGAACTCAGACCATTTAGAGTCTAAAATAAATGTAGAAGTCTTCCCTATTACAATAATTTGAACAGGGATCTTCACAACATTCAGAGCATTTGTTTCATATTGTCTGGAGATGATATTTCATTCTTACATTTGTTGTGTATTTGGGAACATTACCTTAACAAGTAGGAAAGCTAGAATTTTTGTAAGATAAAAACTTAGATACACTCTACAAATAGAAATTGCTGTGATAGATTTAAATCAGTTAATCAATGTATTTAAGTGGTCCCTGTATATGGATACTGTGTTAACAAAATAGCTGTTAGGGTATTTAATCAATTTTGTTAGGCACCTTTAGAATATTTTGTGAATTAAATTTAGGTGTATAGAATCCTTTTGACTTATCAGAATCTGCATGTGTTACTCTTACCTACATATATATATATGAATACACTTCAACCCTTATACTTAATACCTTATACTTTATACATACATCAGCTGGGTTAGATAAAATACTTTCTCTATAGTATTTAGATCTGAAGATAATAGGTGAAATATGGATTTTCTTTTTGGTTCTATCATTGGGAACAATTTGTTTACTTATTCTACAATTTTATTCCTCCATTTATTAAAAAGCATCTTAGAACAATATAAAGCACAATATAAAAACAACCTGACATTGGGTTTTACTGCAAAGAAAGCAGTATGCAATACAGAAAAAGTGCAGGTTTTTTTCATCAATACAGTTCATTTCTACTCAGCCTGAACAATTTCTTTTTCCATGCTTTTGGGACATAAATGTATAATATGTATCTATATTGCTAACAAAAATTAGATTACTTTGAAGCACTAGTAAGGAAACTTGATTCAACAGTTAGTAAAATAAGTTTGTGACTAATGACCAAGAAGCCATGTTTCAACTCCCTGTGTGGATATGATTTCATTAAATTGTTGTAGACTTTTTTCTGAAAATTCTTCCGTATAACAGTTAGTCCCAGGAACAATCAGGATCAGTTGAAACCTTTAGGTAACCGATTAATAATGGCAAGAAGTTGTTCTTTTCTTTATGGACTAGAATGGGGGTCTGGACAGGGCATTTAGACATTAAAAGAGAAGGAAACACTGCAATCATTAGATAGCATAGAGCATAGGAATTCCTCCAACAATTTGTTTTTGAAATTTGGAAAATATTGATAGTTCTATTTGAAAGTTCTTCCCCAATGGAAAATTTGGCATCTCTCTTGATAAATTGTAATGGATATTAACTTTCAGTATTAAAAATGTACATTGTACTTTGGATCTGAATTTGTCTGGCTTCAGGTTCTTTTAACCTTCTCTTTGATCAGCTGGAAAGACAGATCTCCCTGAGTTGTCCACCACTTGTAAAGTGAATTTCTAGTCTGTCAGTGTACAAAAAGCCTTTTTCTGTGGTTGGTTTTGCAGATATTTTCTGGTACAGAAAAAGAGGAATCAACTCAGAGTTTTGGAAAGGCGTGTTGGTTACAGGTTGTCCTTGCCCCTTTTCTGTCTCTGTCCAGATATCGTGCTGCTTTCCTCTGACTTCTCAGCCCTCATCTTATTGCTTAGTGAGCCATAGTCATATCATCTGGGTGTCACAGTTGTAATCCTACACTCCTTTTCAATCCCATTCTCTTTCCATAGGTAATTCTAGCTCCCCAGTCTTAATTAGACAGTCTTTCCTTTGCACTCTGCTATGTTTTTATCCAACCCCTTTTGGACCAAATCTTCTCCTCTCCTGAGCTTCTTGCTCCAGCCCCATCGTCTGGGCAAACTGTCTATTTTAATCCCACCTCTTTGTCAGGTCTACGCAATGTCCTCTTAGTTTTAGCACATTTTCACAATTTCCTGATTACAGTTTCCTTATCTTGCTAGCACCAGTATCTGTCAGTTCACCCCTTAGTTAAGTAGGTTTTGATTACCCAAACTCTGCCCAGTTCCTCTCCCTGGTGGAGCTGGGCAAAGTTCATGTTCTAAAGCCGTGGCAATGTTGGTGCTTCTAAAGGAATGGGCCACAAATATTTATTCTCTAACAGACATGTATATTAGTGATTGTTTGCTTACCCTAACCACTTCCATTTTCAGAAACAGCTGAACAGTTTTATCTGAGGAGCACCCAAGAATTTTGTCCTGAAGATGACATCTAGAATATAAGATTTCAGGCCACTGTTAGAGTTTGAAGAATTTATAAGGAACTGAAAATAGTTCATTGTAACAGACAGTAATAATTTATTTTACTGTAGTGATATCAATTCTGCCTATAGTATATAAGCACAAAACACTGAAGCAGATTATATATCCTCCCAATCAGGAACACTTAAGCCATATTTTTAAAGAGCTATGTGATTCATGAGAGGCTTACCTAAACTGTTAGCAACCTTAGTTTCATCATCGAGTACACACATCTTGTTTCAGTCTCCAACAAGGGAGTGTAACTACTTGTGGAAGTTTAAAGCTTGACTTCCATGAAGCTTCTTGGGTAAAATAATTGAGATGGCTGAGATTCACTATACGTGTAGGGTGGGATTCTTTCCCTCTAACTTAAACCACTAAAACAGGTGTCTATTTTAAGCTAATATTATAATGTCCATCAGTAATCAGTGGAGAGAGACAGCATCTAGTAATTCATCCTGTTTACCCTAGACACCTACCTGAGGAAGGATCAGGTCACCCTCTAGCAAACTCTATATTCAATCCACTGACTGTAGATGTAGCCCACATAAGACTAAATGTCTACATTATGAAAGCTAATAAAGTGAGATGAATCATACTGTGAGAATATAAGATGATAGATTTATGTTTATTCTTTATTGAAAGAGGCTTTTTATAACACTAAGCTATCTCTTTGAGTTGTGACAATTACTAATAGTTTTAAATCATATATTCCTAGGCAACTTCTGTATTCAAAGATACATTATTCTGATGCTATAATTTAACAAAGGTATTTCATTTGCAAATGTTCTTTATCAAGGTATACAGTTTCTCTCACTAAGGGATTCAGATCTGCTAGATATTCAGCAGCAAAACTGCTGGGACTGCGGAAGTGGCATTTAGCTGGAAGAAATGAAATGTTGAGTATGCAAATGGATCACGGATGCTTATTTGTTCTGAGCCTTGCAGGAAGCACGTCTATGTTCAATACTGCACATACTTGGGGATGACCCAGAATATAATATTTGTGCATTTGCTCATCTGTGCAAGTTAAGATGTCACCAAAGCATCAGAGAAGTTAAACTAGACACTAGACAGAGGAATAGTAGCAGATTATGAAAATCACAAACCTAATGGAAAATGGTCTGGCTTCACAATTCAGGGGGTTTTTATGATAGCAACCTGTAGCTATGAAAAATGCATACATTTGCTTGCAATGGTTACCCATGTGAGATTAGTCTTGCAAAGCTGGCAGAGTCTTTAAGGCATGGAAGGAACCAGAGTGGTAGAAGTGTAGGGGTGGTTGCCCTCCCTCTCTTTAAAGGTTTGCAGATTTGCAGTCTGACTCCTTGAGAGCAACTACCTAAGGAAGAAAAAGCACTGTTAAGTCCTACACCAGTATTAATTTAAAAATAGCTGTACAGCGTTTCATGCTAGGTATTCATCTAACTCTCCTTTAATTTTAGGTGTTCATTATCATTGATACCAATGACACTGATATGAGCACAAAGACAAAACACAGTGACTGTCTTGAAATATGTAGTATCAAACATTTCTGTTTACAGACAGGCATAATTCAAGCAAAAATCATGTTTTATTTGCTTTTGAAAATGCTTATAAATTGCTGTATGCAGAGTTCTGCTGTAATCACAACACAGACTGCTGTATTTTTACATTACAGCACAGATCAGCAGGCACAGTCAGGAATGCGGTTTTGTGAGACCAGAAAATTGAATTTATTTCAATATTTTTGAGGTTACTGATACTTTTCTGGGCCCTGTTCTCTTGCTTATCTCACTTGTGTTTTGGTGGGCACAGACCAGTCCTAAAATCGAGAGAACTGTTCAGCTGATGCTAACCATTTTAGGGAAGGAAGCTGGATGTCAGTAGGAAAATGAAAAGGGCAGTTGGTATGGGATCACCATGCCTGCTGAAGGGCCTCTGGTCAAAGGCAACCATTGAAAATCACATGAATGCACCACAATTGGCCTCACTGACTGGAATGAATGAAAATTATTAAAGCCATTTCTGCCCAGACTCCTCTTGATAGCTATATCTAATTCACTATGGGATAAAGGTTCTAACTTTTTTTCGATAAAACAAAAATGTTCATTTCAAAGAGATAAGCACTTCAGACTTTAGAAAGATTACGTAAACTAGCTGTTTATTCCTCTAAATACCTAGACTTTTGAACAGGTGATTCTGTATCAGACAGGAAATCATTTGTCTGTTCTGCTCATCTAAGTGCCAAAGTATAATGCAATGCTCAGCAAATACACAATTCTCAAAATGCAGACTACAAAGGTACTGAAAATGTGTTATTCAAGATGCAGAGTAATCCTACTTTGCTGGAGATGTATCTCCACACAACAGTAGAGTGACAACCACTGGCATCACCGTGTAGGCTAAGGACAGGCATGCCACAAAGACAGAACCAATCTCTCATCTTAAGAGACAAGGTATTTTCCTCAGGTCCTAGCTGAGAAACTTTGCTAGGCTGATTAGCGTCCTGGATACCTATGCATAAAGAAGAATACTTTAATTCCCCAGTATGATCACAACAGCACTTACTGTCACATACATAAAAGTAATGAATAAAAAGGCCATTTTTCTCAAGAGAAATACATTGACATTGTGGGTTTCAGAAACAAGTCTACAAAGTGGCATGTTCCAGTGCAAACAGATGTAAAAGCTTTAAAAGTACATAGGAATACATATTTTTATATTTTAACCTATTATTCCTTTTGAAGCAGAACTCAGGATGGAAGTAGATGGAGGGTCCTGGTCATTCCACATTCCCATAGGTGAATTTCATTTGCTGAGGACAAACATTGAGGTCTGCAAGGAAAGACACTGTTTATCTTTTCTTGGGAATGAATGGGGCAACTGATTCAGGATTATTACTGATATTTCAGATTGGACAGGCATTTCCATCAGTAGTGTTTTGTAATAGTATCCTACCAATAAATCCTAGTACTTAACTGTTTGAAAACTACTACTTCCTGTAAATACAATATTGTAGAAAGCATACTTTTGAAAGAGGTAATATCAAGATTTTCTCTCAATAGTTAACAGAAATTGCTGTTAAATCACTTTGGAGTAATTACGTTTTCAGCATTTCCTTATGAAAATGTTTTCTCAGCTACTGTAAGGAAATTGCAGTGAATTCTTGAATATTCATGGATGGATTACATGACTTAATTTCCCTGCAGGTGCAAGCACACTGAAGCAAGAGTGTTGCTGCTTGGCCTTGACAATAGTACCACTTAGTACCACTGTCCCTCTTCTCTTTTCTCCATTCCACCATTATTCTATTTTCTTACAGCTTCATTTACATATGTACTATCCACAGCTTTGCTTAGTCCAGGTTGTTCTAGCACAACAGTGCCCCAGATAACTGGGATGACTATAGAGTATGTTCATATGGGGCTATGTTGCTGTAAACATGCCAGACAATGAATCAAAAGCAAACTTAAACATGCTTCCCTGCATAAGACCCACAAAAGTCTGATGATCTGTATCAGAGCTGTATTGCTACTGGCCCTTCCAGGAGAGGACTTTCTCTCTTACCCACTATTAGACCTAGCCTGTTAAAAGCCATGCTGGAAAGAAGTCATGATAACTTTGTATGAGGGGAAGGTTCATTTGAATTAGTCTTCTCATATGAGAAAATGTAAGTCAGTGCACTGGGTGCTCCTGCAATTTGAGTTAACAGTAATATATGTTACTGTTAAATTGCACAAGCATTTAACAAAAACAACAAGGATCAACAATGAACTTGCAAAAAGTTACTGGTCTGATAAATATTTGTTTATTTATTTATTTGTGTATTTGCAGTTTTATCCTTTTAGGTTCCAGGGTTCTTTTAGTACTAGTACTTTAGTCTTAAGTTTAATAGAATAACAGGATATTGAAATAATCAGAAATACCCAAGAGGAGAAACTGCAAAAAGGATGTGCAGGTCACAAACTTCCTATGCAGTATACCAAAGCTATCTTAATTATTATTATTCATTACTTCTATTAGTAATAAGTAATGCCCGTATCATAGCATGGTCCCAAAGGCAGTCTCTGTGTAAACAGTTAACATTTCATACTCTGTTATCTATGACTACCTCTCACTTCTCTTGGTTCTGCGTGGCAGAGCCCTTCACGTTGTTTAGCCTATAAATCAGCAGAGCATATATCCATAGTTTTAATTTTAAACATACCTTGAGACCCGTTTAGATCCTCTGGTCAGTTAAGAATTGCATACAACTCATTTAAGTCAAGCATGTGCTGAAGTGCTTTGCCAAACTGGGTTCTAGGTACCTAGAGTTAAAAAAGATGTATTCAGAAAGCTCTTCAAGGCAAGAGGAGGGAAATAACATCACAAATTGTTTCAAATGCAATACAGCTGTTAAACTTGGCTTCCTGCAGCTTTTCCTATACCTCTGCCCTCCTGAAACTAATCCTTACTTCCTTCCTACACTTCTCCACGGCCCATTTCACTTTTTCAAACTTTCCAGTTCTGTTTCCCTGCTTGCAGCCTGTAATTTCACCACAGTTCTCCCTCACACATGCCATGTCCAGGTCTTTCCTGCACTCTTATCCAGGAGGAAGGAACCACAGTGCTGCAGGTGGTTGGGATGATGACTGTGCAGACTGGCCAAACTGCAGCCTAGCTGAGCAGATCACCCCTCAATTCAGATGGACACTATTCCTTCAGAGGGCTTTGATTTGATTCTCTTTCCTGCACAGATTCCGTTCCTTCTTACAGTTACCTATAAACATGTCACTACTGCTTCTTAACTACAACTAAATCAATAAATAGCATAGCAGCAGTAGAGAGAAGATAAAAAACTTACCAAGACTGGAAGGCTACTAGGATGTAAGACTGTTAGGATGCCATATTTACTCAAACACATCAGATTAAAAGATTACTTATAGAAACTATTTATTTCTTAGTTACTTCAGTGAAAATTAAATTTTTATTGCTCATTTGGACATGACAATAGCAAGCTTGAATAAAACATGACAGTGATACAGTGGATAAAGATAAATACTGTCCCCTTGAAAACCGTTTAGAAAAGTTGCCTAGGAGACTTAGTGAGATGAACTCACCCCGATTCTCTATAGGACTCCTGACACCACTCAGTTTTAGTGCACTGAAATTAATCACTGAAATTAGCCACTGACACCTGCCTACTACATCCATAGGTACATCAATCTTGATTGTTTCCTCTTCACTTGGTATTATGTGAAGACTGACTCATAGACTATTGTATCATCATTTGCATTGGCCATGAGTTAGTTCTCATTACAAAAAACAGGTGCAAAGCATACCCCAAATGTTCTGAAATGTGCTTTTAAGTATAAATAAATAGTATATATATATAAATATCCTGTATAAGGGGATAACGTATCTTCAGGATTTACCTGGAAGATAGGTTAACACTGTGATGGATGTAAGAGGAAAGGATTAATATGAAAAAAAATTATGTATATAAATGCTAAAGCTGAATCTATTATGCATGTCCAGAAAGCAATGAACAAGTCCAAAACTGCTGTCCTGATAGATCTTATATCTTCAATTTTACAACCACCTGTAAAATAGATTTTAATAATTCCAAGGAAAGGAAATAAAAATGCTTACATTTACTGTGAAGTTTGCGATACAGACTAACAGAAGTAATAAAGCAGTGCAGTTTATGTTGTACTCTGGGGCTGATACTATCATTTGTGCAGCAACTGAATCAACAAGGGATTTGTTTGTGCTGGTACTGAGGTAGCACGTGCCCTGTAGTAGGTACCTTTGTATCACCTGAAGAGGAAGAGAGCAAGCAAGCTTTCTCCACCTGTCTTTCCCCCCGGATCTGGCAAATGAATTTTGAAGCTTAAGGAATCAAAACCCACCTCTCAGTATCATCATCAGTCAATACTGAGCAAGATGGCTGCTCTCGCTTTGTAAAGCTGAATCGTTACTGAAGCCCAACAGCAGGCCTTCTTCTGTACTCGTTTTGTGTTATTTTGTCCACCTTGGTTCCTTTGGCTCCTCTTTCCCAGTTCAAGCTCCATTACGCCATTCTCTTTTCCTGGCTCACCACCAACATACACATTATCCATTATTTTTCATGAACCATATACAATCTCTCCTATCAAGCTCCACTGCAAATTCATCCTTTCCTCTTTGATGCCTTCCCAGCTACCCAGCTCTAGCTTAACTGAATCCCAGGCCCACAGTCCCACATGACTTTTTACCACTTTTTACTCGTTTCTCAAATCTCCCCCTTTTCCTTTTACTTTTGTTTCTGCCAGAATTTTGTTCTTCCAGGAAAGCATAGGCAACACAAGTCATGACCTTCCTTCCTCACCTTGGCATGCATCTCCATTTTTCTCCTCCTTTTACAGATCTTGCACTATTTTCTGTCATAGACATTGACATTTCTCCTTTGCTCTCTCCTCCAAATCCCATCCACATGCCCCAGTGATCCTGTTCTATTCCAGCTCCTCACATGCTTTCTTCACACACACAGCCTCTCTCTTGCTCTTCTCCTTAACCTCACACTCTACTTTGACTTTCCCCTCATGGTACAGTATGCTTTAGATGCTTCAGTCTTAGAAAATGTCACCTCTGACTTTTCTTTCCTCTCCAAGTACAGCCTTAACTCCCTTCTCCATTTCATTTTAAATTCATCAAATAGCTTGTTTACAATAAGAATCGGTAATTCTTCTCCTCCCTTTCCAACCCATACCCTCTCCAACACAGCTTTTTGCCCCCTGCCCTCTACAGAAACTGTTCTTGCCAGACACTCTAAAAATCTCTTCCTAGCCATTCTTGTTCTCATCCTCTTTGACACGTCCACTATCTTTTACATGGCTACCCGGCCTTTTCTTTACATAAGATTGTCTGCTCCCTTTTCATGATATTGTCTTCTACTAGTCTTCCTTTCTGTTGATGCTTTTCTCACATCCTCTATATATCCATCTCAAATTTATTCCCCATGCAGGAAGGAGTTACAAAATGGTTCTTCTCTTCTTCCTTTATATTTATATTTTCATATATTAAAATTAACTGCAGATGTTCAAAGACATACCTTCTCTAACCTAGACCATCATTTTCACTCCACAAGAAAGTCTGCTTCGTGGATTTCTGCTTGCTTGTGGATCTCTAACTTCTTTACAAGTTAAAAAGGCTAAGCAAGGTCCTTAATTATCTTCTGACAAATACTCTCCAATAACACCTTTCTGGATCACTGGATCATATTTTCACCTTCCTGCAGCTGAAGCATATTATAAAAATATGGTTTTTAATAAGATATCTTTTTTAGGTCCCACCCAGTCTGTACCTAAGTTTTCTAAGACTTTTGGCAAAGCATTTTCAAGATTAATTTTTCTGCATCCTCTCACTCAGTTATTTCCTTCATACACACACACAGAGTGAGTCCTTCATCACCATCTATCTAGCTTACTGCAACACTGTTTTCTCCTCCATTAACGAACACTGCTGTGTCGCACTTGGATTGCTGTTGTAAAGACCATCTCCCAGCTCAGTGCTTTCGTACTATGTCCTTTCCTTTTCCTCTTGCCTCTTTCCTTGCTTGCCACAGTAGATATTATAGCAACTTGTGAACGCTCTTCATTCTTTCTGTACTTTACTCTTTTTAATTTTGTGTTGATTATTGGCCTCTGATGCACAGCCAGTGTCAGGACTGGTCGTCCTCTTGTTCCATTTTTAAATAAGCTTTTCCCCTTATTATGATTGCCTTAACAGCTGCAAATACACCTTCTCCTCTACCAATTCTCCATTCCAGAATTCCTCTCTTTTCTGTGTTGCCCACAAAAAAGCTTGACAACATATTTTATCATTTTATTACTAGAAATATCATGCTGTTGTTAAAAATAAACGCTAAGCTGGCAGGCATAGCATAATCATCTCTCAGTGTTCCTCCATGTCCATCTACCTGTAAGTATACACTGTTTCTTGTTTTATGGTAAAATTGTATGCTCTTTAGGGCAGGGACTAGCTCTCTCTTCTGTGTTTGCACATTGCTTAATACAATGATGTCCTGGTTCGTGACTCCTGGGTGGACAAGTAAATAATAATGATAATATCTCCACTCTTCCTTCTACAGAGCTCACCCACTGAGCTGACGGCCTAAATGAAACCCAGGGTGATTAATAATGCATCCTTTTACTGACTCTTACACGTTATTATTCTTGTCACCTGTCAGGATCCACTTTGAGGGAAATCTGTTGTTTTCTGATGAAAAAGGGAGTGAAAAAGAGGCAATTTCTTTTGCCCATTCCTTCAGAAAAAAAATTAAAAATGGATGAATCATAGTGACAATCATGAAAGAATTAACCCCCCCCTCCTGGAAGGTAGTCCCAGAAGGTGCCAGAGTTTTGAGGGGTTGTCACAACAATCCCCAGACGTTATGTTAAGAATACAACTTTCAGCCCTATTCCGGTACTAATTAGTGTTTATTACTGTGTGGACATTTGCCCACTGAAAACTAGACTGAAAGACCATCAACCCATTTCACATAGGCCGCTGAACCGTAAGTAGATGATAATGAATTTTGGTTCCTACCGACCTGGGCCAGATTTGAAGCAATGACCTAGAGGTGAGAAACTCTACATCTCATTACCATTCCCCTGAGTAAACCAGTTCTCAAATCATAGGATGAAAAGAAGGAGGGAAAAACCAAGCCTTCCTGGTGTGAGTTAAAGGTCTGCATGAACTTTGAATTTCAAAGCTTTTTCTCAATCATTAATTTAATTCAACTTAAGTAGACTTTAAAGTCTTTAATTTATACGACTGAGAATCTCAATTGTCAAAATAAAGAGATATAAAAACAATTTTAAAAAAGAATGGGAGGGTAGTTACTTCCACTTGCTCCCGTTCACCCATCCCCCTTCCATTTCCCTTTGTCACAACAAGCCTGATGAGGGAGATCGGATTAAATATGATTGCCTACTATTCTGCCTAGCTGACAGCTCACCTACGGTGCTTTCAAAAATAAATGTTATGGCTGGTTTTGTACGAGCTTCAAACATGTATTTGACCTTTTAATATTTTATTTGGTTTTATTGATTTTTGCTTTAATACTTTAAAGTTTTTGTAGCTGAAGAAAATCGCCAGCATAGTGAACTACACAAATGGACCGATTTGCATATGGACGCTTGTAAGATCCTGAGCCTGATCTTCTCTAGCAGTGGACTGATGGAATAGTTATGGATAGATTGCAATGAACAAATGCACGTTTCAACTTTTACTAAATGGGTCTTAGGAAAATAAACTGTGAAAAGATTGCAAACTGGTGCCATAGAAATGACAACTAAAGAATAAACATAATGCAATCAAATTCATTCTCACTAAACTTTAGTCCTTTTGCTGTAATTCTTTATATAAAAATCTCCTCTTTTTTTTTGACCGTTAATACTGATAATTATATCTGTATTTCTTAAGAATATTATGAGTTGCCATTTCTGCATAGTAGCAGATTGAATTTATTCACCTTACGGATATATTATTATCACAGATAATAACTGCAGCTTGATAATTATCATTAATTATTCATTTGGATTAAGAGGCAAATAGGCTTGCATTCAAGGGTCTTCCAGAGCAGTGTTCATTGTTCCAGGGCCCTGTGTGCCAGTGTGACTAATTCGTACTCCTTTCAGTGCCACTGTTGACATCTGACCGGTCCCATATGTATTTATTTCAAAATATTATAAAAGGATAAGTGCATCATTTCAGGACATAACCACTAAAACAGAGATATGGTTCTTTTCTGCCCTCTGAGTGAGAATACGCAATTTTCTATTAGAGGATATGCTCACAGAGTATCATTTCAATAGATCTGTATGTATGCCCTATCTTTGCATTCCTGTGTCATCCTATTTAAGCTTATATAAGCCAATATATTTACATAATAGCTTTCAGCACAAATAATAATGTGTGAAGCTGTACAATTTGTCGTTCATTGAACATAGTATTTAGTCAAACTGATTTTAATCCATTCTGAAGCTGAACTAGGTTTAATGTACAAGGATCTTCTCAGTGCAAGGTTAGAAAAATCCAAGGGGAGGGAAAAAATTAGAAAGAAGGGGGGTATGGCTGATGAAAAAGGGACAATAAATAATATAAATGCTAATTCCTTTATATGGCTTTCACCCAATACTTATTAGCAAGCCTCTCTCTCTCTCTCATTCCCTCTCTAATCTTTACTTCATATCTAAAAAAATGTCTTGAAGGTAGTAACACGATCATCTGAGGACCAACATGACAGCTCCAATATGCACAGAGTGATAAATGTCAGTCTGGCTTTTATAGCTCTGAGGCTGCACTTATATACGCCCTCTGTGACTTACCATCTTTGCTTCCACAGATGATTCCTTTTTATTGTTAATATGTCAGCACGGGTCCAATGCTATTTGATATGAATTGCTCTGTAATAGTCTGGAACCCTCCTTCTCTAACTTCAGTTTTATCTTGTTCCACTATTTCTATGCTTAATTTTAAGGTCACGTCCCTAGTGTTCTGGAACAAAAGCAGCAGATTCCATGTGGAGCACTATGCATTTTATCGGACATAAACACAGGGCAAGGAAAGAAGAAAAGATTCAGAGACAGCAAAAGGAAATAGTGGTATCAACACTGCTAAATATATTATAGAAATGTCAGTTAAAGACTGAACATTTCAACAGGATAAAAAGAAACAATCAGGAAAGGTTGTTATCCTAGTAATAATTGTAATCCCTTTTTGCACTCACATGCATCACCACTATATTGTTGGCAGGGAGATGTATGCGGGGTAGAGAAATACATAGGTACTTGGGTCAAAATTGATCACAGGGCAAAACGGAAGGAACATATTTGCAGTTGTACCCTTCAAAATGTGCACCAAGAAATCAGTACCTAGAAAGAAAGAGAGAAGGCAGCAGAATTTCACAGCCTGCCTGTATTAGATCATCTGGATAGTGACACATCCACTGTAAAACTGACAGCGGGTGATGACATCAGCCAGTACTTAAAAAAAAGCAGGGGGTCTACAGGATTTTGAAATGGAAGCAGAGCTAGAGCAGGATTAAGTGAGGGCTGAGATGGGATGGTTGCAGTGAAGGACTCTCTATTAACAGAGGAGAGGGAAAGAACTCTTTGCTCAGACAGGAAAGGGCAATGCAAGCTGGGGACACAAAGTGAGTGGTCTATAGAAATACAGCATCTATCGTTTGTATTGTGGAAACATCTAGAGACCAGCAACCAACACTGGAGACATTGCCCCAACGTTTCATGAGTCTTGGCACTGCAGATGAATTCCTCTTCTGATTAACAGGTGAAAGAGGTCAAATAACATTAGTACATCAGGGCATAACTGGTATGTGGCTGGCAGAAAAAATTCCATTCATTGAATCAATGGGAACAGAGCTCGACACATTTAGCAAAGTCATGATATTCATGACTTGTTTCCAAACTCTTGTTCATTCAGAGGGCCAAACACTTGTTCATTCGGAGAGTAGAGCATAAAGGGGAAGAGTTTATTAATTGGCGACAAGTTTTTGGGGAGCCAGGAATAAGGCTCCTAGGCTGGACAACAAAAACAATACGAAATTATTTAGAATTAATTCTACAGTGCTATATTATACAACAATACACAGCAACACAACATTGGCAAAAATTGCGGTGATGATGCCTGCAGGAATCTTTCAGAAGATGTCAACAGCATCAGGCCCAATTGTAGCTATTTTCAGTGTAATTTGTGAAGCTTGGTGTTGAATCCCAACCAGTGCCAGGAGGAAAGGAATGTTTTTCTTGAAGCCTCCTATTCTGTACAGAACTTTTAAGCCATAATACTATGAACTTGGAATAAGAATGATTTTACTTAATTAAGTAACTTCATTATTATAAATAAAGCAACAGCAGTTTTTAGTGTCCAGGTTGGTCAGGAGTACACTGATGGGTGTGAAAACCTCAGTCTCATCCTCTCACTTTTTTTGTTATAGTTCACTGTTTGTTACTAAAATAACTGAGTCCCTGTTGTTCTTCACTTTTCTATAATCACCCAAATTTATGCATATTTCCTTCAGAGAAGTCTATTAAGTCAGAATTGTGGCACGCTGTTTCCTTTTGTGTTAACATTGGTGGTTATCCAAGATGAAGGCAATGAAGCCGCCAGCACTGATTGCAATGGAGGGTGCAAAACTAAATCTCAGTATGAGTTTGTGCTAAAGAGAGATATAGGAAATTTTTCAGTTTCTAAATGATCTAATATATACTAAAAGCAGTCTGAAAAATCTTCCAAATATGTAATTATAAGTTTTCAAATGCTCATCACCTAGTCCTCATTGAAGGCTGTATCCACTGGAGAGCCTTTTTAATTGTTATCATTATTTACTCACTTTTAAACCCCTTTTGAAAAGGGAGAAAAAATAATTGTCTGTTTTACACTAACCTCCTCATCAGCAATTTCCAGAAAACAAAATATTTTGTGAATTAAAAAAGAAAGAATTTTCATCCCAATGATTAGAAAACAGATAATTTCATTCCTTAAAAGAATGAACAGCTAAACTGGAGTTCTTAATGGAAGCAGTTCATAATCTTAATTAGCAAGTTCTAAAATAAGTTTTATATAATCAATTATTTTTTCATCTGTTAGGATGTCAGAGCATTTTACTCTGGGTTTATGAGAAGTCTGGTAGTACTACTATGTAACCCTCCGCAAAACAAAAGTGATTTTATTTTCAAGGTTGGCATAAATGTCATAATTACATACAGTATTTGTATGAGAAAACAAAGTAGATCAAAGAGGGTGACAGAGAAGAGACAAACAGCCACAGCAACAGAGATTTCATGCTCAGAAAAGGAGCCAAAATAAATTATATTTGATCTCTGTTAACACTGTTATAATTTCACGAGGAATAATCTCTGGATCTTGTGTATTACTTCTAATCCTCCTCAGGTACTGGGCTGTCTGTAAAAGTCACTTCTTCTGTCTGATGCTGTCATACTTCTGTTCTGCTGCTGCAGTGCTGAACATATTGCAGGCAAATGCACTCTTGATCTCTCTGTGGATAATTTTAGTCATATCTAAGTTGGCAGGACATGAGTGAACTAGAACAGATGAATAACAAACTGGGCGTGATTGGACATAATTGAATCTGGAATTTTCCACATCATCAAGCAGAGAACAAAGAAAAGTAGCCAAAAGCTGACTATATCCCAAAGTTACAAATACTGACATTTTGAGAAGCAATCTGCACAGGACTACATTATTGTGTTATTATATTTTCCCCCATATTTTCCAATCAAGCCCATTAGAAGAGGCTGCTTGACTGTTGGGGTTTTTTTTCAATTTATTTATGGAAAGATATTTTTACAGGCTAACCCAGTTAAGCTTGACAGCTTGTTTACAATAGGACCCAGAAGACACATTACTCTATGCACAACAATATAAATATACATTTGAGATGCACACTTACGCTCATAACATTTGTTAAACATCTGAAGTGCACAGTGATCAGGTATCCAGAATGATCTAATTCTCTATTTAAATATTATGAAGGTAGAGAGATTGTTTAGCTTGCTAAGATGAGAATGACACATTATCATAATTAGCATGTGTTTTAGGAAAATTGTATAACATAGCTACTTTCTTAAAAGGTAATAACAATCTGATGTAAGAGGTTTAAGCTTCATCAGAAAATCAGAACAGTGTTTTATCTCTGTTTGCACAATATTTTCAATTTGGACATCCAGACTGCCTCAAACTGAAATTAAGTTAGGTTATTGGCCTTTTCCTTAACTGAGCTTACATCTACCTTATCGATTAGTGTGGACAAATAGGAATGGATTTATAGATCAAAACAGTTCTTGCTGAGAACATGAAATCCACTTCATATTCACCCTGGGGGAGAGGGTTGCATTGGACCTGCTCCAGCTTGGTCATGGGATGTGGAAGCCCAGGAGCAATCTAAGAGCTCCTCTGATTTCCTTCCATCCAGAAGAAATCTGGTGTGTGCGCCCCATGACTGCTTCGAGATATAGACCTAACCACTGGGAGATCACTCCAACAGAGCTCCCCTGAGCCTGCCAAAAGGGCTGACAGAAACCAGGTCTCAGACCAATTAATGCCATCTTTCAGTAAAATCATATTCCCAAATCCAAAAATAGACTCAATAAAGACAAATAAAGACTCAGACAGTCTACTCTCCATATGGAAGCTCAGCAGAGATCTGAGAGTAGGATTTTGTATTTCCTTATACCAAATCAAGTTCTCCTTTAAAAAAAATCTATAGATGTTGTTAATATCTTGTTTTAAATTACTCCATTTAAAGACTGCACCGTGCTGTTACAGGTGAATTATTAATCTGCGGCCACACTCAGGGTATTAGCACTGGGAAGCACTACCAAACACACTCAGTAGCAGCTCCAAAATGCATTACTCCTCAGTCTTGTTTGCCACTGTATTAGAATACAGTAGTAGTGGAAATATCTCAAAGTTTGTTCTGTAATTAAAAAGGGACTGTCCATTGCCAGAACACAGAGCTACACTGGAAGTTCATTTTTCTCCATCTGTGCAGCATGAAACTTTAATTGTGAAACAGTTTTAAAAAGTCCTGTGGCATAACCTGAAAGGAAATGAGCTAAAGTGTAGGTTGGCGAGCATTTATATAGAACTTTAGAACCTACCCCTAGCCTCCAAAAATTATGGTTGCGGTACAGATGATAGGTTAACATGAGCTGCTACCCAGTCCTCTTTGTATTTCCTAAAGAAACCTCAGTTCCCACTCCTTTTCGGAGACAGTCTTCTCCCCAAACTATTGAATAGTGCTTCTGCTATTCCTATTACTGCTTACTTCCCCTTTTCCTCAGGGATGTCTGATGTTTAATATAAATGAGGCAGAACAATTCCAAGGGATATCTGGTCTGCGGGTCAAGTGCACAGTGCACAACTCTCCAGCTATTTTGTCGCGGTTTGCAGTCCTCTCTTCTTTCGTGTTCACTTTCTGCCAACATTTATGGAATTAAGCTACAGTGGCAAAAACACGTCAAAGAATAGACTTGCATGCTACTTACCTGAATATTCATGGAAGAGGAATTTTAGAATAGCACAGCTTTGAAATTCAGAGCTTTACATGCTCGTTCTGTCAGGGAAAAAAAATTACCATGTGCCTTATGCCGAATCACAATAAATTCAGGCTTTGATTCAAAAAAATGGCACTCAGGTGCATAACCAGCCGGCTTGACATGTACGGGGAGTACCTCTAGGTACTCCTGAGCTGCACAACACTGTGGAGGGGCTCTGGAGGGGCTCCCCCGTCTCCACAAGACCCTGCATCTCTGGGCACCCACACTTGTCAGCATCCCCAAGTAGTAGCAGTAAATCTTCTGCTATGTCAAGACTGTTTCTACTCAGGGGTGGATAGCAGGGTTAGGGCTCCACGTTGCCACAGCTCTCGTGCTTTCTGTCCTGTGCCTATTCAGAGAGAGCTCAGCTATCTCTGCAAAGCGCTGTGCTGTGTAGTTGAGACGTACCACAAACCACCAGATTTGCATAGGATAGTACACGTGCTTTTGTTAGCCACAGGTTTGGTTGTCGCTAAGCAATCAGGACCCAAAGAAACCTTGGTTATCTTGTATTAGCAGAACATTCTTGGTGATCAGTTCATAGTGTTTTAAAAGTTCATTAAAAAATTCATTGAATAATTAAGGAAATAGTGATCTCTTTGTGGCTATTTCATGAGCAGAAAGAAAGGTTAAATTCATGGGATAAATTATTCATTGTGAGTTATTCACTCAGCTTTAATAGTTTGTAATTCTATAAAGAGCTTTGCTTAAGAAATGCACTATATAAATCAATCAATAGCACTAATAATATGCAGGAAGGATTTTCTCCTTTGTGATCTGCTTTTCAATAAATTGTACCCCCTTGACACTTCAACTACCATCATATGACCATTCTTCTCGCCTCCATTGCCCCAGCCTGTCTATCACTGGGCCACAGCTGTGATGTTCAGACACCCGGCCTCCTTCCCCTTCACACCAGCTTAACCCATTACACTTAAGGGTCCATCAGTGCTTGTATGTACCTTTAGTTTCTCCTTTATATATCTATTTTGTTAAGAATTCAAGCAAACAGTTACACACACACTCACACATAGATGTTTTGTTACACATGTTGCATCACCAGTGTATTGGAAACTGAGCATCATGGCACAGGCTTCATGCTATAAAATCTGAACATCAGCTACCTTCTCTGCAGCCGTATGGTAGAGATGTTGAAACACCCCTCATCTAAAGCCCAGAGCCTCCAAATACTTACATCATGCCTGCAGTGGTTTGGGGAATGATGCTTGGAGGGGATACAGCTACATCTGAGTAAAGCTGCAGCAACACACGCTTCAGGGGACAGCAGCTTCCTGAGAAAGTGCCTGGGTGTTCTGCAGGCTTGTGCAGTCTGTGCTGAAGGATAAGCTGTCACAGCCTTAGACACCCTAAGTACTATCCATTCAATCTAGATTAAAGCTAGTGTGAATAGTATACACACGCCAAATCACAGCGCGGTCATACCCTTAGGCACAAACAATTTTACTCCTGTGGGCAGCCTATTTACTTCTTCTCTGCCGTGCTCCAGCCCTTGTTAATTCACAGGGGCCTGACACTACAGCTCCTGAAATGAATGTCAAAACTCCCATTAACTTGCATGGGCAGAAGTCCAGCCCTTTTTACTTTCTATTAGAGTTCAATCCCCTTCAGATACAGATCCTTTATATTTTTCACCTCCTCTTTCCTCCCAGTGCAACCCTCCTAGTATCTTCCAGATGCCTCCTTCTTGGCAGCCAGTCCCTTTTTTCCATTCAGAGGGCATCCAAAGGCAGCAGGACTGAGAAATGCGCAGCCTCTGAGGCTGCAGTGTTTGGCTATGTCTACAAGAGTCTTGCTCATAGAGTGATGTGAGCCGCTGTATAGGGTTAGGACTCCTGTAGTCCTATTCAGGTGGTAGTGCTGAATGGGATGAACTTCCTGCCCAAGCTGGAAAGCAATGTTAATAACACTTTTGTGTCCTGTTGCTAACCCCTCTCATATGCCCTTTCGGTCTAATCAGTGCAGCCTGGCACTGAACGTGATCCTAAATTTGGCTACATGGAAATGTTTTTTCCTCTGCTTCATACACATATTGCTACTGAGATATGTTGATATATTTATGTTTTTCCAATTAATTCTTTTTCTCATTAACTGGCTAATTTAAAACTTACTTTTTCCTGAATGGGATCAAACTGCTAATGCTTCAGTAAAACCCCTCAAAAATTATGAATACTGACATAATTTAGATTCTTTAAAGTATAATTACAGATTGGATTAGTTCAACTGTAAATCTCATTAATTTAGATTCTCTTAAAATATTTATTTGACTATTGGTTACCCAAAAAATTCCTTTTTGGGCACATTTCAACCCTTGTATTTCTGATTCCAAACAGACTCAGAAAGTGAAAAGACAAGTGAAGAGTGTGTAACTAACTCATTCTCTCTGTGTTACTATTTCAGTTTGAACTCATTTTTCTTTACTGTGTATAATTTGACCTGTACCAAATAATTCAGATGAGAACCTTTAAACGTTTCCTATAGTGCCTCCAGCAAATCTCCTGCACAGCTAGATATATCTTGCTTTTTCAAGCCTATTGGCTAATAATCATGCTTTTGTTGACTAATACTCTCAAACTGTATGATTTTCAGTGGCATGTACTCTAATTTTCTGAGCATCCAGTTTGAGGCTTCTCAGTTCAATTTGTGGGAGTACTGAGTAGCTTCCCTGCATACTGCATAATGTTCAAGCTCTGAATAAAACGTAGATGTTAGCCACCTCCATTTGGACACCCAAACTGTTGGGTGAGTGATTGAAATAGCACAGAAGAAATAAGGGTTAGATTCACTTGTTGATCTGTGAAGATGCAAGAAAATTTAAAGGAACTGCTCAAATAATGAACGCTGTTTATCTCATATAATAAATGAGGAAGGTATCCTGTGGAAAAAGATAGGTTCTAGATCATATTAGTAAAGACTGTACCATAATGTGTTTCCACCAGAGGGACAGATATAGATTTCATATGCATAAGTAACCTTACCTGTGTTTCTCTTTGAAGTTCTTCAGTCTTAATCTTAATACCGTTCTTTGACTGTAAAATTTGTACGTTAATACTAAACCAGTCTTTTAATTTTTTTTTTTATTTTAAGATATGCTCATTGTGGTCAGGCCTCTAGCAAAGAAATAAATAAAATGATCCATTTTCACTCTATCTCGGCAACCTATCAAACAGGCAGGTAGAAAATACACCATATTTTTTTTAAAAGTATATACAGAAAGATTAGTAAGGGAGATGTATTGCTAGTGAGGGAACAAATCTGACCCCAGAGAGTCTGAGTTTAACCTTTTAAGCATTCCTTGTACTGAAATTTGTGAACACTACCATGGAGAGTGGTTCACTGTATATTTGTACTTTTCCTGTATTATATATAGTTTTAATACCCCACAAAATAAAAGTGCTGAACCATGTCTGGTATTTTATTGTGCTCCTAAACTATTATGAGCTAAGTATGACAGATGCTCTCCTCTTCTAACTACAGAAGTTTTTTTTCCCAGCTCAATCACAGAGCATTTCCATTAAAAGCTGAAGACCCCATCTCTAACCCTGGCAATACCTTCTCCACATGATTAATTATTTTACACATTCTGTAGTCCATTAGGGAAGTGTCTGATGGCCTCAGGACACAGATATCTGGCCTTTATATGCATTATTTTGCCAACCTCTTTTTCTTCTCTGTCCTTTTGCAGTGAAATAGAAAACAGAATATTACTTTGGGTTTTCATTGCCATGTTTGTTTCACCTATTTCTAATTAAGATTTTTCATAAAAGTCATTAACTTGCACTTTCAGTAATTTATTTTTGTAAAAATTCAAATATCTTATTCAAAGATAAATATCTTACCAAATATCAGGTAGTTCCAGAAAAATATGTAAGATCAATGAAGTCTGTAGAAATATGTGTATCTCTTATTAGAAGACAGGGTCAAATATTAGTTTCAGTAATGACAGTGTAAACTAGAAAAAAAGATACTGAAATCAACAGCAGCATAATGGAGAACAGCACTGTGCTTCCAGTCTGTGCTGCTGATGTTCAATGGTCTGTTGTCTTCTACTTGGGTAGTTCTAGTGGGAAAAAAGGACGTACCTGAATTTTATCTGTTGTGGTAATAGTTAACTTTGGCCTGCAAAATACTTTCTTCCCTTTTTGCATTTCAGCTAGATACAAAATAATAAGCTAAGGGAAGCACAGGGCAAATTCTAAGGTATTTCCTATATTGCTCAGCATTTTGTCACATACCAGATCTGGAGAAAAAAATATAATCCTGGCTGCAGTGAAAAACCCTGCCAAAACCCCCTGTACTTTCAAAACAATCCAGATTCCACACAATACATTGGCTTGAAGACAGAAATGTCACGAAATCTTACTTAACTGGTTTTCTTGCATCAGAAGAGTACATACCTTTCTTTCCTCCAACATTCTGAAAATTGGACCACTGTTTAAATTAGTTGGTTTTGTTTGTGATACCAGAGAGCACTAAAATATATCTTCTATATTGATTTATTGGGGTTTGGTTTTAGGATTTTGGTATTCTTTTTTCCACCGGGAAGTTTCAGACAATGTAAGATTTATTTTTTGACCTTTATAGCTAAATTACACTTGTCAGAGGTCATGGTTACCAAACTTCAGAGCTCAGGATATTTTCATTCCCAGTTGTAGATAGCAAGAGCTGAGGCAAATACACTGCATAAGAGGACTGGATATGAAGATGTTGGTCTTTCCCCAGATGAAGCTATGGTGACTATACACCTCATTTTGGACCCCCATCTAGATGCCTAAATTTAGGCGGAATTAACACAGCTTTCAGCCACATTACTTAATTTTCTTAATATTATTTTCCACAAGTTGATTTGACTAAATCCCTTTTAGGCGAGATGGAGAACCTGCCCACTGGAAAAACCTTGTAGGCCAGGGTTAAAATTCCCCACATAAGTTCTCAGTCTTGCCCCTGCTGAACATCCTCAATGAAATTTCTTGTGCTGTAGTAAGTCAAGATCATGTCTGACCTACACTATCATTAAAAAAAATCAACTTCAGTTTCACAACTTCATCCTCTGACATTCTAAATTATTCTCTACAGTCATATTCCTAATGTTTTGACCAGTTTGTTTTCAACGGGAGATTTATCTAGGTTAAGTCTAAGCACCTATTAAGTAGACTTCAATATCTGAGTGAGTCACCTTTGATTCTCCTTAAAGTTAGTGAAGAGGTGATGAGAAATACACACTTTTAGACTGAGATTCTTCTGGCTTATTCCAGAGATCTACATTAAGATGAGATAAATCACAATCTGTAGGTGACAGTGTCTTTTCATTGATCGCTCTGGGAGTTTAACAGCTATTTTAAACGTAGACATAATAGACATCTACATTTGGTCAGTTAAAACACACAAAAGTAGGCAATTCTTTTCTCAATTCTGGATGCATCTACAAAAGAACTCCGTCTTGTGATTTATTTGTATCAAAACTTCAGTTTTCTGTTTTTATATCTACCAGAGCAAATTGGAAATGAAAAAAATAGTCCAAAGACTATTTTGACATTCATTCCACCAAATTGGAATGAAAAGCAAAAGCACTGACTTTCCTTATGAAATTGAAGTTCTTTAATAATGATATGTAGCCCATCACATTTTTTCTCTAAACAATGTAAAATTTTAACATAATATTAAAATTATCTTAATAGAACATAAAATATAAAATTTGCCTTCAAAATCAAACAAGTTGAAATAATTCATAACAACCTGATTCAGAAATCTTAAGGTAGACATCTAAAGTAGGACAGATGCATCACACCCTAGGCATGCTGAGTCCTCTGCACGAGGTATAGCTGACAGGTTTCCATTCAGACATGTGAAACAGAGCCAGCTCCCCATGGTTATGTCTACAGCTCCTGTCCCAGAGCATGCTCCAGAGTTTGACCCTCCCAGCTGTCTCTGGACCGCTCATGGCAAGGCAGGCAGCGTGGGAGCCTTTCCCAGCCTGTGCTTGTGCCTCACCAGTCGGGCAGACAGGGACTTTGAGTACCAAAGCTGCCTACTGAAAGTATTGGTGGCTGATGCTGGTGGCTCACAACAGGGAGTAGTTGAAGCTCCCATGACAGGGATGCAGAGAGAAGCAACAACCACAGGCCAGCCTGCTTACTCCCACAATTGTCCTCTGTAATCTTCTTTTAGGGGAACATTCTCTTTGCTTCCTACTCTCTATCCTTTCTCCCTTTCTCCTCTACTCCTTTTGTTCCTGCCCTCTCCATCACATTACATCAATGCCACAGAAAGCTTTTGAATTGCATGCAAATCAGGACACAGAATTTGCACTTAGCTAAGTAAAAGCAGTAGATGCAATTCAAGTGTCTTTCTTGCTTAGGTAAGTTGTTCATCCCCAGATACAGTATGTTTCCAGGAAGGCAAACACCATGACAGCTAAATAAAGGAAAAAAATTAAAAGGGAAAAGGCATTCTTTTTCCTGAAGGCTGTGTTTTTACAGTCTGTAGCCATCACTGACTGACTGTAGCACAAGCTGTGTACATGACACATCTCTGAAAACTGAGCCAGTACAGTTTGAATTTCCATTCTGGAACCAGTCAAGAAGCTAAATAAGTTCCTGACTCTAGCTCAGAGACACTCCTGGCTCTTTATTATAGCATGTTGATATTACATCTGGAGCTGTTCATTAATACATTTTAAAGACATATTTAGTCTTAGTTATAGCAGATGTGGCATTGCAAATGATCTGCCATTCCACCCCAGCTTCTCTTCACTCTCTGAACAGCTACCTTACATTTTAATTTAACAAGATTTTCACTTTAATTTGATTTTTCAGATATCTGCTAGGTGTTGGGTTTTTTCTTTTTATTTCTTTTTTCCATTACAGCCAGGTGTATAAGTGATTAGTTGATACAAATTTCAGAGGGATTTTTTTTTTTCTAGATCATAGACCTATAGGGAATATGTAGCTAATTTAAAATGCTTCACAGATTTACACTGAAAGATGCTCCATAAAAGAATGACACTACAAGTTACATCAAACAAGCAAACATTTGTTATGGGGACAGTAAAATTTACTTTTCACAAAAGGAGCCTACAGTAATAATGCATTCAATTCTATTTCCCAGAATGCTTCTTAAGTATGTTAATAAAGTCTTTATTGTGTCTGCTTATAAAAGTCACCACCATTTCCCATTAGAAAGTCTCTGTTTATTCATCAAACATTTACTGACAGTGACTGCTGGGAGCAGGCTCAGATTTCCACTCCATTACACGTTTGTGGCATAAAACACATTAATTATAGATATATTACAATATTCAACTCATTGAGGAAAAATTAGATGATCAAGGCTCATTTTCCTTGACAATAAGCAAGTTAATGAAAATACTAATTACCTGATGATGAAGTGGAGCCTTCAGGATTGAACGCTTAGCATCTGTAGAGGAGCACTGTGAATCTAGCACAGAATATTAAAGCCAGAAGCACTGGAAGTCTAAAGGGTGGTTCATGAGGTCACCATGTGCCCTTTAATCACAGGACAGAGAGTAGTTAGTTCATAACATAAACTTTTATGTGCAGCTTTGATGGATGTCATGAAAAGCCATATAAGCATAGTGTTCATTTAAAACTAATTATTTTTGTAAACTGATGTTTTTTGAATTAGTAGATACATTGTCTAGCTCAACTTTTTTAAAGGAACTATGGAACCTAGCAATGATGAATTTCGGGATACAGAGGCATGAGAACATTGGAATGAAGAAGAATAAGGCACAGCCACAAGACTTCCTTCATTTTCTCTGATTTCAGAAAAAGTCATAATCAAAACTAATGGTGTATGAAGTTAAACCATTTCAAATTCAGGAAATTTCTCCTTATTTATTTATTTTTATTACAACCACTTTTGCTTTTGTGCTTGTATAATTCTTTTTACCATTTCCAATTTAGACTGTAAATTGGAATCACTAAACAGATGATGTCATCCTTTGGTTTCTTTCCAAGATCAATTTTACTTCTCATCTGCTTTTGACATTTTATCAATATATCTGTGTAACTGTTGCGGAGGTTCCCTTCACTCTGGACTGTTCACGCTCTCTGTTAAAGACAGAAGTATCTACTATGTTTATTCAGTTTAGCTCATTTTTTCCCCAACTACTGTGCTTGATAACAACTTTTTAGCAATTACATATTGCTAAATGGGATTTTCCTGAACTGCTAAATAGTACATAATAACAAAATATTCCCAATGTATTGTTTCTTTTCTGAAGATAGTAATAATCATGTTTAATTAACAAATTCCCTTCTTAAATTTTCTGTAGGCATCAGCACTGTATCACCTGATAAAATAATATGATTGTCTTCTAACTGCCCCAGAACCCTGTTGTAAGTCATGCATGAAAATATCTTCAATGCGATTTATTCTACTGACACCTGTTTTTTAATATATTGTTCTTCTTGTGAAAAACATTAAGACTGTGTAAAGCTGACAACCTCTTTCCTAGAAGCAGGATAGTAGGGATTTGCAGAACACAAATAACCATATTGGTAAAGATGTCTACAATGTATGAGAAAGGCTTTGTGGAAATACCATGCACGTCTTGAGTTCACTTTTCATCTTCAAGCACTTTGCATTTAGGCTTGCAATATGCAGTTTATGTCCTTGGTGTAGACCATTACTACTCCTTTGTAGCTAGATGTTGTCCGTAGTACCATACTAAAGCAGTAACCTGATATCACTTCCCATGTAACAGGAAAATCTCTCTGTAACAACAATCCAAATTCTTTCCAAAGCATTTCAAACAGTTAGTTCTGAAATAATTTTGAACAAATTTCTTTAAAATGTTCCATCCCTCCTGTTCCTTGCAATATGTTTTTGTATCACTTCCTCAGAAATCACTGGCAATGGACTTACACTGAAATGAATAGAATGAGCTTTTAACTTGGTAAAACACAAGAAGACATGCAACTCAGACTTCTCTTGTTATTGATGTTTATCATGTCTCTATATGTGGAATTGTATTGAAGCTTATATTTTGTATCCCTGAGTTTTTGCTGAAAAGGGAGTCAAACAGCATGAGTACTATGATCACTTTGAAAACATCCAGGAAAAAAGCAGCCACAAATGTTTCCACTGTCGAGGTGGCAGATAAGATTTAACAGAAGCTTTCATCAGAATTGTTATCCAACATTAGTTAAGTTTCTTTATTTTGCTGACTGGCTAACCCCACTTTATACACTTGAGGGCTAAGGTGAATATTTAGACTGAAAAGATGAAAACTGTATTTCTTACATTAGCACTCTCCACCATCTTCTCTTCCACAGACAACAACTATATCCCATAGGTCTTTTATACCAGTTTTTTTGGACACTTCATGGTCTTACAGTTTCACAAGTCTATTAGGAACTTTTAAAATGGCTGCTTTACTTCAGACATAATACCCACCTATTTTGCCTCTGACAGTTGCCAGCAGTGATTGCTCAGGAGAGCAGAAGCAAGGATGCACTTCCATGAGCTTCCTCTCTCAGCTTTTAGAAGTCTACAGGGTGAATGTTGTTCATCATCTGACATTTCTCCACAAAGTTTATATTTCATTTACTATAACTTAGATATGCAACAAAAATGGAAACTAAGCCTATCACCTAATCTATTTTTGCAGTCTAAGATTTATGAGCCTCACATTATTCATAACAGTTTCATAGCAAACTTACAGGCTAAAACCACAAACGGGGTATAAGATCAGCATTGCAGTTATAACTTCTAGCAATCTTACTGCTTATCTAGCATACCGGAAGAAGCAGGTACCTAAAAACACGTGTACATGAACAACAGGCCACCTAAGTCATTGAGTGAGAAATACCACGGAGAAGGAGGAAACTTTAAGCTCCTATAATAAGTGCATATATTCAGACTAGAAGGGAAATGCACATCCATATGGTGTTTATAATCCTGAAGCCAGCTCCGAGTATAGGTTTCTAGTGAGAATTAAGATTTTATTCTGAAGGAAACAGAAGAAGGAGAGATGTTGACTCTTTTTATAGTGTATAAGGTAATGCTTACTTGGGAAACAGGATATGAGGATTCCAGGCCTTTCCCATGGGGTTTAAACCCCACAAACATATGGGGAGAGGTATTGACTAGCTAACATAGTCAAAACAGACAGAGGAATATATGAAACTTTCTGGGGTTCAGGCATGAGATAGATGTGTTGTACAGTGTTATCAAGACTTGAGTGGTTCTTTCTATCTCCTCTGCAAGAATGTAGACAACATATGCTACACATACATTGCTCAGTATAGCTGCTCCCGGGAATCATCCTATCCCTTAGGCTATGTGGTACAGAATGGCTTGCATCCGTTCTGCTAAGGAATAAGCCCCTTAAGGCCAGCTGGCCACCTTCACAGTGCACGACATTTGGTCCTACAGCCGTTTGGGCTCCATGTGCTGCCCTTGTGACCCTGGAACATAATAATTATGCTTTTGGGTTTTTTCAGCTCAGACTGTCCGAAACAGTATGTCTCAGTCCAGCAAGGTGGTGTTTTCATGGCATGATGTGGAAGTATCTATCGCATACTTTGGATAGGGCTTGAGTTGCCTGAAGATGCAAAGCCGGTGGCACTAGTGTTAGAGGACTGTGTAGGACAGAGGGAACCAAATCTGCGTATAGTCTTATCTATATTGTCAACCAAAGTGAACTACCTCCAGAATGACTTTTGGGGTTTGTTTCGACAAGGCCTAATTGGCCTTGTCAGGATGTCAGGAGCAAACTGACATGGCACTCAGTTATCCGACAGCATAGAAAGTATTTTAAAACCACCGAGATCACTCCTGCCATATTCTCTTTCTGCTTTGACCTGTTCTCACTTTGTTTTCACATCCTTCTGCCACAGATCAAAGAGCACCTCTTCAACACCTCTGTGCTCTGACAACAGCGCAGATTGGAATTGTGAGTAGCCAAGCATCTAGTCCCTTAGCTCTTTTACTCAGGGCCATGCTTACATATGCTATTGCTTTTTTACATTCTTTCGCATTTAATTTATTTTTCCAATGGTTGCAATTCTTTGTAAATATTGCTGTAGCTTTATTCATGTCTTACTGTTTCACAACAGAACACACCTCCTGAGAAGAATCATAATTTGAGAAAAAGACTCTTTGTCTGTGCAAAGACAAAATGGCTTTATATGCAATAGCAAGTTTTATAGAGAGAATGCAGACACATTTTACACATATGCGTGCACAGGGTTTGTTACACAAAAAGCCTTCATACCAGTCCCATAATCTAAATCTTGGAACTGGTGTTCCCATAGACAGTAGTGTGGCAGTAATCATGGGGACAATATCTAGAGTTTCATCCTTGTAAAAGATCCATCCTTGGTGTGCTAATGCGGATCTACCTGAGCAACATAAAAGCTTCAGCAGAATTTAACAGAAAAAAATAGATTTCTATTGTGTGAAATTGCATTAAATATTTTCAAAACAAGTTTTACAAAGCAGTTCCCACTAGTTTCATAGACTCTATAAAATTGGCCATATTTTACTTGGTTCAATAGTCAGAATTCTTATTTACAGCAACAAGAATTTTAGTAATTCCCTGTCACTGGGTCAAATCAGTATGATGTGATATTTCTACCTTCATTTCAGGAGAAAAAAGTTTAATCAGAATTGAAAAATAACATTCAAAATTATGGGGAAAGTAGAAAACAGAGACACCTATTTTTTTGTGTGTATGTTAAACACAGTAGCATAGATTTTAGAAACAGTTTGTCACAGGGATGCCATAGGATATCATGACACATGATTACATTTCTGACAAAGAAATAAGCAAAAAAGGCAGCTTCAAGCAACATGAATAGGGAACCGGCAACCACACATTGTCGATATGGAATACCATTTTCTGCACAAGTAGAACAAACTGTCCTAAACTTTGCTTTAGTTATGGTTCAACATCAGCCACCACCACAATTTGTGGTTTCATAAGCACCAAATTAGTGCAAAAGTCAACCTTTGCAATTTAAGTGTGAAACCCAGTCCACCTTTCCAAGGCATACACATTTCTCATGTTTCTCCCATTTCACCTATCTCAGCTGACTGTCTCGGGTCGTGCCAGTGAAGAGATTTAGGTGAGTGCCATGGGCCATGCTCAGACTTACCTGTGGTAGTTCTCCACAGTTTCTGTTCAACCAGTGGTCACAGGTTTCCTTGTCAAACCTTGACGATGAGGAGATGCCCCACCACATGGGCACTCTGCCAGATTCAGAAATGCTCTCTGATCTGGAAACGTGAGCAGAGCCATACAAGTTAAGTTACGCTAGACACCTCAGCATGGGGGTCAGTTGCCTGAACATACACATCTGGTCCCATTTGAAATAACCCAGACTCTCCCTTCTACTCTCGACCTGCAGTTCCAGGAGGGCATAAGTTTTCTTCACGTCCTATGTCGTATCTGGCAATCCTACGGAGTTGTCCCACGTATCCTATAACATCTCTGATGGCACTAAAGACTTCTGTTTTAAAAACTTTCCTAAATTTCTGACTAGTGTGTAAAATTAGACAAGAAGAATCCCAACCATGGTGTACAGTCCCTCCACAGCTCATTGTGCATTTTTAGCCAGACTTTCAGGTGTATTTAGGTGTTTACATAGGAGGTGCCTATTTTCCATTGAGATCAAGAGAACTTGGGCACCTAACACATTAGCTAGTTTTAAATATTTTATCTGCCTCTCTTAATAATTTATATTTTTAGAAATCCTATCTCTTGCAGTAAAAATGTACTGGTATTGACAGCTTAAGCCTATTCACATTTTCCAGTAAAAGACAAACTAATAGCAGAAATCATTCAGGTTTCTCCTTTTACACACCAGCTTCAGCTCCTTTTATATTTTACTCCATCCCCCAAAAGCCTGAATAAAACCTCATTTAGTTGTACAGGGTTCAACAGCCTTTATGAATTTCAGTGAAGAACAGAAACAAATTCCAGTTGTGCGAGTTCCTTGAAAGACCACTCAGCCATCGATGCTCTCATTCCTGGGGGTTGTTGTATCACTCTGGGTATGACTCTCTTTCCTGTGAGCATTAATTACTACAGCAGCGGTTACCCTTCTTTCATACTTTTAGGAAAGGGGCCTGATTCCTTAGAAGACATTTTTGTATTGCTTACATTTCCTTTGTATATTTTTCAGATTTTGATCGCACCTCTTAGTCTCATGTGAATGAAAATTTACTATGAAGAAGACAGTGGAATAATACTGAAAAAAAGTATTATTCCATGAAGTGAGGGAGCAAGGAATCAGGTCCCAGTACAGATTTCAAAGTGAGTGCTAGAAATGTTCAGCTTGGGAATTAATGCTGCCCATTGTCACGAGTGTTGTGTTGTGTTCTCTTGATTGCTTCAAACCATAGGCACGGCACATCTTTCTGCAGTCCTTGCTGAGAAATTTGCCACATTCATAGCAGATTTGAAATCAGAGAATATTCTAATGATGCCAAATCCTGAATCTTACCAATGGAAACCCAGGGATGCTACATGACACCCACTACATCACCGTTCTCCTTGTAGTTTGTCTTGAATCAGAAACTCAGAGTAAAAACTTACATGACTCCTCAGTAATACGGCCCCAAAAAAACAAGCCATCCCTCCTTCACAGTTTTTTTAGAATCACACCTGTGATTCATGTAGGAGACATTTTCCCACTGCTAACATATTAGATATTTCTGAGAGGCACATTTTTCTTCACTAGTTTAATCTCTAATACTTGCAAAGTCTTCAGAGGCTTAGATCCTAGCTCTAGATATTTGTTAACGTGATTTTTCTGACCTGAACATTTTCCTATAATTTTATCCCTCCAGCACGGCATGTTACATTTAAGTTAAAAAGACTGTGGGGATACAAAGAAGGAATTATTGTGCTGGAGTCTGAAGTTAAATTCTAACATTTACAAAGAACAAGTTGAAAAGAAACCTTTAATGTCCTAATTCATAAAGATGTTAATTTTGACAGCTAAAATATAATACTTGCAAAAGAATGAAAAGAAAGAAGGAAAATAGTCGTCTTTACCTCTAGAATGCTTTCTTCTTTGTATCTACCAGGTGCCCCAAGACACGTTATACTGCCTGCTTTAATTTGTCTTTAATATCAGATGTGCCTTATTGATTTCTTCTGTGTATGTTTTCATTCTGAATAATTCAGAGGCACAATTTTTTTCCATTATGGTCAATAGCCAGAGAAAATTCTGAAGATAATCAATTGAGCTCTGCCTGACGATTACTAGTGTTGATATCCCCTGAAGTGAGGGAGTCGGAAAGGCCAGGGATAATATGACACAACAGTCAATCAGTGCAATCAGTAGAAGTATCAACACTGGCTCTACGATGAAAGCCAGATCCATGCCGAGGATCCATAACAGCTCCTAAAAGTTCAGATGCTTGACTTCTTGTCATATGCTACAACAGATGGACTATGTAAGATTAGATTCAAAAAGCCTTCCTGTCTTCTCTCTCCCCCTTTCTAAAACTGATAGGATCATAAAACAGCTGTGTGGTATGATTTACTTAACACTCAATTTCTTCATTTTATTTTTTTCTGTTTTTAAACTTTCCTAATAACAAATACCTTCAAAGAAATGAGCAGGATGAGCACTTGGCCAACAAACACTCACAAAAACAGAAAGATTATTTTGATTTAGGCCTAATGCTGATGGATAATGTCTTCAGCTAGAGACCGCATATGACCACCCTAGTAATTCCCATCACATCCTTCCACATAATCATGGCACCTCACATTCAATTTGTAGTGAAACAATGTATTTTTCTCAGTGTAGAAATCTAATGAAGTTGCCAATAGCAGCTGACAAATGGTAGTCCTAAGCAGTGCGTAGCTACTGACTTGAGGTTTGATGCAACTTCAGCTGAAGTCAAGGCAAGAATCTGATTGACAGTAAGCACACAGAGTTATACACACACACATATATATCTATATATCTATATATCTATATCTGCTCAGGCGGATAGCTCCAGTGAGTCTCCTAAGTAAAGCTATTGCCATGCAGGCCAGTGAGCAGTAGCTATGGAGCTCACCACATCTATTACCTAAATTCATAAAATGGCAATATATGGAATTAAACACTAAATAGCTTATAACTAAATAGTTTAATGACAAACCAATGTGTACAAAGTAAAGGAGTAAATTGGCAGCACTAGCTCAGTTTCCCATGGATAACTTATTTATAAATCTCTCTGTGATTTATTATTAATCTCCTTATGCAATAATCACTCATGCATATAAATGTGGCTAAGCTTAAAAATTATATTCTGATTCATGTTTCTTTACAAAAGAAATGTTTTGACTATGGAACTCAAATCATAACTATTTTAAAGGTTTTGAAGACATGAAAGTGAAAAATCATGGAAAATACAATTTTTGATAGTTTCAGGTTTCTTTAATATTTCACTTTTCATCAAGATATTATGGAAGAAATTAGATGAGATTCTTGCTCTCAGTTAAACATATTACAGTTAATCTGAAGCAATTTTTTAAACTAGAATTAGTTTAATTAGAATTGATGTAGTTTACTTTTAAATCAGAGACTTAGTCCATGAAAAAACTCAAAATATTTTTTAAAATTTATCTCAAAAGTAAAGGTACTTCCTTATAAATATTCATATGCTTTCTATGTTACAAACATACATGATATGCTCCAATTATTTTCATAAAAGTAGGTCACTATGCATTTTACTCCTGTTTTCCGTATTCCCATGATCACAAAACATGTTAGGATTCTTGTTCCACAGTCCTGGAAAACACAACCATGAAAGAAGTTGATGTCTAGAACCAAAGCGGCAGACACAGTTGGGTTGAAGTTTTATATGGTAAATGATCCACCCCACTGCAGCAGTATATGAAGCAATAACCATATGCTGCAATTGATTAACACGGGAGTGAAGCTGAGGTACTTAATCAATCACAAAAGCCACTTATTATGAGTCTATTACAAAGCAATAGGGATTTTTACTATTATTCAATGAGCTAAAATATGAAACAGAAGGAAATAAAAAAAGATAATGTTATTTTTTCCTGTAGAAAAAGGCTAAGTGCCTTTTAGCATCCTTTCCAGTGAGGGGGAAGGAAATGTGGTTCAGAAACTGGATGTGTAAAACTAACCAGGGCAGACCCATTCTCTGGCCTTGGCATGGCACAGCTTGCATCCAGACATGCAGCCGGGGTGCCATGCTGATTTCTGGGGAGAGGCTCCTGCCCACAGCCCAAGCCATGCCCAGACATTGTCAAAGAAGGGCAGGTCAGCATGGGCCAAGTCCACACTAAGTACACGACCGTGACTGATAGGGACTAACCAGCACTACTCCTCAAGCCTGAGCCTTGGCCCTGTTGGGTTTATAAGGAAAGCCTAGCCAATGAGAATAAAAATGTACCTCTGGCAGATCCAGGAACTGGAGAGCAAAGAAAAGAAACTCAAAGAGGCTGAACATGAAATATTTTTAAGATGTGTTTCTTGTTAGGACAAAACACATGTTTTCAGCCTCCGAGGCCAGGATTTCTTGCTTCTTATTAAAAGTTAGACTTTTTATTGCATTCAGCAATGTTTATCTCCCTCTCTGAAATAACGTGGCTGGATAAAAGTATACTTCAAGCCTTTCTGGAAGACCATCAAGTGCACCGTTCTGAAACTGCTCCTCCCTTTTCTCTCCACAGTATTCCCATTCAGCTGCTGGTCTAGGTCTGCAGCAGGCAGAGCGCCAAACTTTCCCCCTCCTGCCCCATGCAAGTGCTAGAACAGTGGCAAGAAAATTGTGTTGTAGTAACAGGTATGACCTCAGTGATACTTCCAGCCCTTGTGAAGCACAGGCAGAAGCAAAGCAAACATATAAGGTCTTCTGAACCACAAGTTGTGGAAACCGTTGAAACACTGGTGTGCAGCTGTCAAGCTTTTCATGTGCACAAGTAGTACACCAAAAGACACCACTGTTTGACTTAAAAACTTTCCTTGCAGCATCCTTTAAGAAGCTTAATTCTTCCTCTGACCCAAATCAGTTCTAGATGGTTTATGAGTCATTTGGCAGACATATCAACAGCCTTTGGAGTCTTTTTTTTACTCTAAAACAGATTTTTGTTAATACAAAGCAGAGCCACGTTTGTTTCAAGGATTAGTTTAATTTCGTCCATTCTCGTTTGTTCAGAACCCAGATGTTACAAAAAGAACACAACACTTGCTTTTTTACATAGCAATGTTTCTTTATTTCAGAGGGAAGGAAAAAAATTAGAACTTTTTGGCTCTGAGCCTTTGTCAGAAAAGGGCAACCCAAGGGAATCATTAACTGTGGGGTAATCTCTTTGCTCATGGATGTAATATTAATGTAGTTTCTATAGTCTACCTATTAAACGAATTGGAATGAAGGATTTTATCAGACCAAGCTACTGTGAATAAAATAAATCTTATATAAAATTCACTAATTAAGTATATTACCACCAATAATGTTGCAGTGAGCACATTAATGGAAGCTGACTTTTAGAATTGATATATTTCATTGAGGAAATGATAGTAGTACATTTGAATTTGGAGAGCTAAATTTTTTTTTCTCCTTCATGTGAAGCTGATTTCTTGGTAAAACGTTACATAAAATATGTAGAAGTACATTAAGGTAAGCAACACTAGACTTTTAATTATCTATATCATTTACTGAAAAGTTAGTACATTACCAAACTTCTGTTACTACTCTGAGAACTATCACATTTTTCTTATGTTAATATTCTCTTTTATTAATACCAAAGGAGACTAAGTAAAAACAGTAATTTCACAGACATTTATACTCATCTGAAATAATTTTAAAATGACATTTATGAATAAAGTCTTACAACCATTTTAGTAATGTGCTTGATAATCAGATCCAATATGTCTCACTACTTCCTCCTACATACTGGTTTTAAAAAATAATAATGCACTTTCATAGAATGTTTGTTTATTTTTGTACAGTTGTTTAAAACAGTCTATAAAGCTGTCTATAAAAGGAAAACACACATGCACACCATGCTCAAATACTTGAGCTTGTATTTCTTAGATCAAGAGATCTAAGGGGTAGGCATGGGTTTAAGCTTCATTAGAGGGCAACTTTAACAACATTACATGTAAACTCCATTCTCCTTAAGGTCTCATTGGATATGTAACCTTCAGACATATTGCCTTTTTCCCTACTTTTCTTTAATAAGTACAAATACTCGTGCACAATTTTTTCCCATCAGTTTGGTCATGAAGCTCCCTTTCTGAACCCTTCTTCTGTCTTGTCCATTTGTTACTGTATCACATATAAGGATGTAGACCATATTTAAGCTCAGCAAACTTCATATCGCCTGCTACATCAACGTTTCTTTCACATACTCTTACATTAAAACTTGCCTTTTTGCAGTGCTCTGGGCCAAATGCCTTGTGCCCATAAAAACGTGCCCATAGTGATCCAGGTGGATTGTACCTAAGATTGCATTGAATTAACCTTTTTTTTCCTTACCTCTCCTTGTATTGCAATTGTGTTTGAAATGGATTTTGCATGTAGGGGTCACAGATGGATAAATATCTCAGGTAGCAGTGATGGACCATATTTAGGGTGACTACTGGCACAGAGCTGTTCGGTGCAGTAGTACTTCTTGAGGTGTGGAAACAGTTAGGGGCAGGGGTTATAAGTAACTCCACAGCAGGATGTCTCAACTCTTGGGGATTTACCTTTTAATGAGACGAGACTGAAAATAGAAATAATCAAAACAATCTGCTCCCTTCACTCTGGTCTTCAGAGTGAGACCAGTGGAGCCATTGGCTCTCCAGTTCTCTCTGCCACTGGCTGCCTCCTTACATCTCCTGGCTCTAGGAGCTGATGGGGGCCCTGGCTGGAAGACAGATGTAGCTGGTAGGGCTCAGTGGCAGATATGAGCTGCTTATAATGGGGGGGAATTCACTACTGTCAACAACAACAACAATAAGCTCCAGAGCGGCAAACCATACAGCAAAGCACAACCCAGGCAGGCCAATCAGTTGGCACACAAGATCCAAGCCAAATTGGCAAGAAAATAAAGGGGAACTGAAAGTCAGAACAAGCAGCAGGATAAGTGCTCTGCTCAAGAGGCCTTACAAAATAAAAGCATAGAGTAATTTTTGAAATATATTAAAACCATGGTTTCAGTCTCGGGAGGTTACACTCGATGATTTTACCTTAAAAATTTATGGCATTAAAAATCTATGGAAAATTAGGTATGCTCTCCAATTATATGTAGAAACGGACACGAACACTGTGTGCCCTCAATATACAAAGCATAACTAAAATGTTATTAAGCAATAAAACTTAGCATAAAGCACATTGATAGTGCATCCCACTGATTCCTTGGGGGAAGTAATCTGAAGTAGACACATCCCAAATCCAAAGTGAGTTAGGTGGCTTGTGTGCACAATAGTGTCAAAGTTACCTGTTGCTTTTCTTGTTCTTCTTTAATTCTATTTGGACTTTAAATGCTTGGGAGCAGGGATTTTCCTTCTGAGGTGTTTGAAGAGGATGTTGTACAGTAGTGGGAATAAACAAGTAATATCCTAAATAATGGTGATTGATTGGCTATATTTAGACTGCCTACTCTATGTGCCTGTTTGAGATGCATTTCATTCTGTGACCAGAATTATTGCTCTTACCCAGATGCAACAATAATTTTCTCTAATCTGTTTGCCATAACACTTAAAATGAAAGTAAATCCATAGACTCAAAGGTCTTGGTTCAGATGCCCAACCATAGATGCTAGCTAGTGTTAACTGAGATTCCCAAGAGTATCCAAGACACCCATGTAGGGCTGACAGATAATTCTAACTTTGTACTCTTGTAACCTTTTGTGTTGCTAGAATAAACCTTGTTTTCCTGTTTAGTTTACTTAGCAAAAAGCATTTAGCTTGATTCAAGCTGCAACTATTAGTTTGTTATCACCAAGTCTGTGACAAAAGAGAGACATTCCCATTTACTCCCACTGTCCTGTGTTTTTTCTGGTTAGACCACAGTGAAGAGGCAACTCAAACTTGGGATATATCCATGTTTTCATGTACTTCCTCCATCTTCCCTTTCTTTTTCACCTAAAGGTGATTCATTTATTTAGTCTTTCTTAGATCTTATTTTTCCTAAATGTCATATAATCTTTGTTCTCAGCTGGACTCTTGCATTTTGTCTACATCTTTGTTTAAGTGTTGAGCCTAAAACTAAGCACAGACTTTCCCTGAGGCCTCACCTGCAATGTAAAATAGTTATCTTCCTATTCTATATATGACACTCCTGTTAACACATCTGAGAATGACATTTGCCCCTTTTTCACCGGAGTTGACTGCCACCCCAGTTCTATTTCTTCAGTGCTGCTGCCTGACTAGATATTCCCCATGCTCTTTGTGTGCTCTTGAGCTCTTTTTTTGTTGGAGATTCTTACTCAGCTCCATCGTGTTGATTTGGGGCCAAATATATTTTTAATATAGCAAGAACATTTTGAATTCTGATCTAATACAATTAGATCCTGTCTCCCTTCTCGCTTACAAAAGTCCTAAGTTTAGTGTCGTGAACAAAATGTACAAATGTAGTTTCACTTCCATCATCCAAGTCATTAATCCAAATCCTGCTCAGTACAGACTTCTGCAGGATCCCTTTTGAAATGTTCTCTTCACAATGCAATTCGTAATTATTTTGAGCGAAGTTTTCCACCTCTGACACATGACTGTAACAGTGATTTCATTCAACTATCTCTCCAATTTGCTCATTAAAGTCCTACGTGAGTGTTCAGACTGATCCAAAGTTAAATTATGTCACAAACTTATAACCTATCACTACATCATACACTGGGGTTTTTTCTCTTTTTCAATTAAAAACAAAGTTAGAATGGCTTGCTATTGAGGACAGGCAGACTTGTCTGTATTTCCCTAATTTTTACCCTCAGTTTAGCTCTAAATGAGTACACCTACATTACTATTTCAGTTCAAATCAAAGGTATGCCTCTGAAGTAAATTTCCCAATGGTCCTCATGCTTTAGTTCACACTGAGTTTCCTGAGTTCCTTTTGGATTAAACTAAACTGGAAAACACTCATCAAAAGCCCACTGTATGTGCTGCATGGGACCAAACGAAAGCCAGTTTGAAGAAAGGCATTGTGTGGACTTAGGGTCTTCCACACCAACTCTGCCTCTACATAGCCACTCCTACTGTGTTGCTTTACTTGCTGGTTTAGACATAGCCTATGTGACCTTCTTCCAATCTCACTTAGCTTCCATTAATTCCCAAAAGTGATAGCTCAGCAGCTGCTTCAGCTAACATCCTATGAATTTGAGGATGTATTTTATCAGGCTCTGCTGATATGTTATGCTAACTCCTTTTAATTTTGTTAATTTGGAAGCAGAAAAAAAGAGTATAATGTACTTTCTCTGTGCCTTCTGTTATTTACTTTCCTTCCCTCTTCAGTACTGAACTGATACTTTTTCTTGCTTTCTCTCTATTCCCTCCTAATGCATTTCTAGAACCTTGTCTGGTTGCCTTTCATGTCCCTTGCTAGTTTTAAGTCATTTTGCATTTTAGTCTTCCTGAGTTCACCCCTACACGCTTGTGCTATTATCCTCCACGCACATCCTTATTCAGCTGTCCTTGTTTCCACTTTTAATATATCCCCTTTTTTTCATTCTTTAGTCCTTAAAGAGTTCCTGATTCAGCCACATTGTCTCTTGCTATGCTTCCAAGCTCTCCTTTGCATCAGAATACTTTGTTTTGTGCCTTTAATACAGTCTCTTTCAATAACTGCCAAGTCTCCTGAATTCCTTTATACTTTATATTATCTTCCCAAGGGACCCTACTTACCAGTTCCTTCAGCTGTTGAAGAGTGCTTTTTTGAAGTCCATTATGCCTACTCTGCTGTTCTCACTCCTCCCTGTTCTCAGTGTGATGAACTTGTGATCCCTTTCACCCAAAGTTATATTCCACCATCAGATTTTCAATGAGCTTTCCCCTGTTAATCGGACTCCTACCTAAAAGAGCCATTCTTTCTACAGCCTTATCTACAACACCAAATCCTGGTCAAGGTGATGTAATGATTAGCAGGCTCCACTACAAAAAAGAGTGTGATGATAGACTATGTACAACCCAAATCAATCCATTTTGTTCAGCATTGGTAGCTCTTCAGCTGCATTATGATGGTCAGTGCACTTCAGTGAAAATGCACAACATTTGGAAGGAGTTCAAAGCACAAAGACGATCAGAGTGTGAGAAAACAGGGACTACAAGAAAAGGTTGACATAATCAGGTTATTCAGTCTAGAGAAGTCCTGAGAGGCAGTGGGATGACATTTTCTGTATTTTTAAAAAAAGTGAAATGATCTGAAAGACAACAAATAATGTTCTCCACGTTCATAGTGGTTAGTGGAAAAAGGAATGGGTTTAGGTTGTTACCATACGGTTCAAGTTAGTCGTTAGTCACTTTCTAACAATGAGGATAATACACAGTAGAATAGATAGCCTAGGGGAGAACGGATTTAAGAATTAGCTATGCAATTATCTGGCAGAATACTATAACCACAGCAATCCACCAAAGTCTCCCACCGACAACCAGATTACCCTCACAGCCACACAAAATAGCAGCAGCATCAAACTTCATGCATAGCACACTATGAACAGATAAAAAAATGGAGTATCTGACATCCTTGGCACATTTTAAACAGCAAGCATCTAATCAGTTCAAATTTTATCCATCAAGTGTATTCATTCTTACATTTCCCAGTATCCTACTGTACTACATAAATGATGAGAGTCCTCCTCACATACAAACTTTTATTTCCTTAAAAGGCTTTTTAAGTCACCTCTGCATAAGATCCTGTATATAAACGTTGCAAGCTATTTTCTGGGAATTAGGGTGAGACTGTGTGTTCAGGGTTGCAGAACAGAAGAGCATGAACCTCTGTTCACCACTTTCCTGGTGAGGACCAGACTTCATTACAGTCCTTGTACTCTTCTTGGTGGGTGATATTTCCATCAGCCTCTATACTGCACCTGAGCTGAGGTCCTGGGACACCATGGAGACCAGAGCAATTTTAAGACACATGATCAAAATTTTCTCTTTCAGGCTGCCTGCAAAGAAACACCTGTCCTTCTACTAGGCAGAATAGTTGTCACAAGAGGTACAGAGTGGTGAACACATCCCAACAGTATACAAATGTGCTCTTGAGGCACCCTAAAGGATGGGATAAACTGAAATTTCCCCACTACAGTCTGCCAGCGGGATTGCTAAAGAGTTGCCACAAACGGCACTCCTGTAAGCCAAGTACAGAGGAGAGGTGACCATTTGACTTCATGGTGGCTCCTTCAGAAATGCTGCTAGAACCTTTGCTGGTGTAGTTATTTCACAGAAAGTGAGGCAGGCTCATGAGGCTGAAGGGTCTCAGGCTCCAGGTGGGTCTTCTGAGGCCAGGAGAGTCACCTGCATTTGGAGTGGAGTACATGCTGCACCCCATGTAAGTGGAGTACATTAGCTGCATTCTCCAAGAGCTCCAGGAGGCAGAGTGCAGGCCTGAGGCACAACCCCTCCTGGAGCTCCTGCCGAGGTGATGTGTCTCCGCGTTATCCCCAACGTGGCGCCATGCCTTCAAGGTACAATTGAGTCCTTACTGTTTTGTCCAAGCTATTGCTTCAGAGCTTGAATTTGATATGAACAGAGATAGCATAGCTCTTAACCAAAGTTAATCATCAAATATTTATGTACATTAAATACTACAGTTATTCATAGTCAGAGACAAAAATACGGCTTTTTAGACAAGGCCATCATTTACTGTATGGGTTTTAGTCTCTGATGAATTCCCCAAATCTTCAGTTCTTATCACAAAAATACTCTCCTATGGTTCCTCTTATATTTTAGAAAAAATTATCCATACTTACTTCTCCAGACTTGGTCTGCTGACTTTCTGCTCGGTCCATTTCATCCCGTCCCTTTTCATGCTGGAGAGCATTTCCCTCACAGTTACTACTTTTCAGTTGCTCATATGGTATGGAAAACTTCTTCTATTTAAAAATATGGGGGGAGGTGTGACTTCTAGGGACATTGTCTTTAAAATGGATCACCTGAAGATCTGCTTTAATGCACTGATAACTCAGGAGCTATGACTTCCAGGAGGGCTGGCTGGACCCTGCTGAAATGAATTTGCCTCTGCCTAGCACAAAGGACAAAGAATAGAAATGTGGATTCATGGGCTCTAGCTTTTGCACATGTAGGCTTTGCACAATTATGGAGGGTTTTTTCCCTGGGATTCACTTAATTTACCTGCTTATGTCATGGCTCCTTAACCAATTGGTCTCATCTAAGAGCTCCCCCCAAAAAGGAGTAGATGCTCTCAGTCACCCCTTCCTGTTCCTACCTTTCTTCTCTCCTGGTAACAACTACATGCTCTTTCTCTCTCCTTTTCGCTAAACCTGGCACTTGTCAGAGTGATTCAGCTTGGTGGCCTACCAGAAGCTAACTACTTGTTGATGTCTTTGTTGTGTTATGATGGGACAGTTTTCAGAGGGGTTAATGAGATTAGTCAGCTCACCGAAGACCCAGCGAACATCTGATAAGATGAGCAGCAGTATTGCCCAGGTAGGAGCAGAAAGAAGAACAGGACTTAACAGCAGCAGGGAGCTTAGCCCACGACACACTTCAACACCCCACTGAAACACAGTCTAAGCAGCAAAAACTCAAGTGAAAGGTGCTTCCAACAACAGATAATGTGAAAAGAGAGCTCAACCTGACAGGAAATCTCCTTGGAATTAATACTCTGCACCTTTTTAATAAGTAATAGCTTACTTATTGACTGCTTATGTTTACAATATAGAGACCAATACATAAGAAAAGACTTGATAGCCCTATGACATGAAACACTATGATCACAGGAACACAATGCTGAACTAAACTAATTAGCCCTGCAGAGAGGGAAGGCTTCTTGTTTAAAGTGCCGTAGTGCTCTAATACGGGTATATCGTTTCCAGGACCAAAGCTTGTATTTGTTCTGCATGGTACTGCATCACTCAGCAGTAACAGCTGCGATTAGTGGTAGGCAGATAAATCTGATTGCCTAGTGTAGGTATGCCTCAAGAAACGTCAAGGTTTGTTTGGGGCTTTCTGATATTAGACAGTACCAAGACCTATTTGCATAACGTTGTTTCAAGAAAAATAACAGTCAGTCAGTATTCTAACAAAATAAATTCTTCATAATGTGCTATGTCATGGTTTAACCCCAGCCGGCAACTAAGCACCACACAGCCGCTTGCTCACTCCTCCCCAGTTGGGATGGGGAGGGAATCTGAAGAGCAAAAGTGAGAAAACTCATGGGTTGAGATAAGAACAGTTTAATAATTGAAATAAAATAAAATAATAATAATAAATTGTAATGAAAAGGAAAACAATGAGAGAGAGAGAGAGAGAGAAACACCCAGTTGGGGGGAAACAAGTGACGCAACTGCTCACCACCTGCCGATGGATGCCCAACCAGTCCCCGAGCAGCGATAGCTGTCCCCCAGCCAACTCCCCCCCAGTTTCTATACTAAGCATGATGTCATATGGTATGGAATAGCCCTTTGGCCAGTTTGGGTCAGCTGTCGTGGCTGTGCCCCCTCCCAGTTTCTTGTGCACCTCCTCTCTGGCCGAGTATGGAAAGCTGAAAAGTCCTTGACTTAGTATAAACACTGCTTAGCAACAACTAAAACATCAGTGTGTTGTCACATTATTCTCATGCTAAATCCAAAACACAGCACTATACCAGCTACTAGGAAGAAAATTAACTCTATCCCAGCCAAAACCAGGACAGTATCCACGCCTTATTCTATACCATCTACATCATGCCCAGGTCCCATACTTTCCAGTACATTTCAATTAATCACCACCGTTTTTCCTGTCTTTTAATATATACACACAGATATCATTCCCTTGGACTATGGACCATCCCTCTAAAATGTCCGTTGGGTTCATTTAGTCCATGACTTTGGGCTCCATCTGTCATAACAGTCCTTCAGGGCAGAAGAGATGGTGTGTGCTGTTGGGTTGTTGCATGCTGAAGTCAGTTCTGGTTCCATCACTGCTGCATTTTGCTCGGTTTCATCACAGTTCATTCGTCATTAATCTGAGTGATTCTTACTGTAATACAGTTGATAGGGCATACAGCAACCATAAAAGTGATGACATACAGTATTATATAGCAATTAACATCCTACAGTTCAAATCATTGGCTGTTCTCACCCAAAATCAAATCCCCTTGAGATACACATCAGGCTTCCCCATCCTCCCTCATCATGCACCAAGTGCACCGAGGTCCTTGAGCAAAAGCAATCCCATTAATGGGCTTGCCTTTGCCTGAGGCAGGAATAACCCAGAGTGTCTTCCCCAGCATGTTTTTTATGTGCACTACAGGGACCTTATCCCCTTCTACAGTATGTAAAAGTTTTGATTGGGCAGGGCCAGCTCAATTAACAGATCCTCTAGAGCTGACTAACCAGGTGGCTTTTGCTAAATGTGTATCCCAATGTTTGAATGTCCCACCACCCATTGCTCTCAGTGTAGGCTTTAACAGTCCATTGTATCATTTGATTTTCCCAGAGGCCGGTGCATGATAGGGGATGTGATATACCCACTCAGTGCCATGCTCTTTGGCCCAGGTGTCTATGAGGTTGTTTCGAAAATGAGTCCTGTTGTCTGATTCAGTTCTTTCTGGGTGCCATGTCACCACAGGACTTGCTTTTCAAGGCCCAGGATAGTGTTCTGGACGGTGGAATTGGGCACGGGATATGTTTCCAGCCATCTGGTGGTTGCTTCCACCATTGGAAGCACCTGGCGCTTGCCTTGGTGGGTTTGTGGGAGTGTGATATAATCGATCTGCCAGGCCTCCCCATATTTATGTTTCAGCCATGGCCCTCCATACCACAGAGGTTTTAACCGCTTGGCTTGTTTATTTGCAGCGCATGTTTCACATTCATGGATAACCTGTGCAATAGTGTCCGTGGTCAAGTCCACCCCTCAATCACAAGCCCATCTATATGTTGCATCTCTTCCTTGATGGCCTGAGGTGTCATGGGCCCACCAAGCTATAAATAATTCACCCTTATGCTGCCAGTCCAGATCCACCTGAGCCACTTCAATCTTAGCAGCCTGATCCACCTGCTGGTTGTTTTGATGTTCCTCAGTGGCCTGACCCTTGGGTACGTGAGCATCTACGTGACGTACTTTTACAACCAGGTTCTCTACCCGGGCAGCAATACCTTGCCACAGTGCTGCAGCCCAGGTGGGTTTGCCTCTGCGCTGCCAATTGTTCTGCTTCCATTGCTGCAACCACCCCCACAAGACATTTGCCACCATCCATGAGTCAGTATAGAGATAGAGCACTGGCCACTTTTCTCGTTCAGCAATGTCTAAAGCCAGCTGGATGGCTTTTACTTCTGCAAACTGACTCGATTCACTTCCTCCTTCAGCAGTTTCTGGGACTCATCGTATAGGACTCCATACAGCAGCTTTCCATCTCCAATGTTTTCCCACAAGACAACAGGACCCATCAGTGAACAGGGCATATTGCTTCCCATTTTCTGATAGTTTATTATATAGTGGGGCCTCTTCAGCATGCGGCACCTCCTCCTCTGGTGATATTCCAAAATCTTTGCCTTCTGACCAGTCCATGATCAATTCCAAGATTCCTGGGCAACTGGGGCTTCCTATTTGAGCCCACTGTGTGATCAGTGCAACCCACTTACTCCACGTAGCATCAGTTGCATGATGTGTAGAGGGGACCCTCCCTTTGAACACCCAGCCCAGCAGCGGCAGTCGGGATGCCAGGAGGAGCTGTGCTTCAGTACCAACCACTTCCAAAGCAGCTCAAACCCCTTCATATGCTGCCAATATCTCTTTTTCAGTTGGAGTACAGCGGACCTCGGATCCTCTGTACCCCTGACTCCAAAACCCTAGGGGTCGACCTCGAGTCTTCCCTGGTGCTTTCTGCCAGAGGCTCCAGGTAGGGCCATTCTCCCTGGCTGTGGTGTAGAGCACATTTTTTACATCTTGTTGTGCCCAGACTGGCCCAAGGGCTACTGCATGAGCTATCTCCCACTTAATTTGTTCAAAGACTTGTCGTTGCTCAGGGCCCCATTTGAAATTGTTCTTCTGTGTCACTTGATATAGAGGGCTTACAATTAGACTGTAATTTGGAATACACATTCTCCAAAAACCCACAACGCCTAAGAAAGCTTGTGTTCCTTTTTGCTAGTTGGTAGAGACATGGCTGTTATTTTGTTGATCACATCCATTGGGATCTGACGACATCCATCTTGACATTTTATTCCTAAAAAATGTATCTCCTGTGCAGGTCACAAAGCTGTCTTTCAACCTGGCTAAACTCTGAATGAGGTCTTGTTTTTCCTTCTCCCCTGATGTGATGGTCTTCTTGAGAGCTTTCATTTCACTTAAAATGACTTGTGACTCATTGAGTTTGCAGCCACCTTGAGTATCAGACATTTTAATGTCAATTTTCTTCAGGAGACCTGACCTTACTTTGTTTTATGGCAAAACTGGCCTTCAGAAGGATTTGGACTATTTTCTTCCCTTTCTCAAAAATCTCTTCTGGTGTGTTGCCCCACACAACAATGTCACCAATGTATTGCAGATGTTCTGGAGCTTCACCCTGTTCCAGAGCAGTCTGGATCAGTCCATGGCAAATGGTAGGGCTGTGTTTCCACCCCTGGGTCAGTCAATTCCAGGTGTACTGGACACCCCTCCAAGTGAAAGCAAACTGTGGCCTGCACTCTGCTGCCAAAGACATTGGAGAAAACGCATTAGCGATACCAGTTGTGGCACACCACTTGGCTGCCTTTGACTCTAGTTCGTATTGAAGTTCCAGCATGTCCGGCACGGCAGCACTCAGCAGCAGCGTGACTTCATTCAGGCCACGATAGTCTACTGTCAGTCTCCACTCTCCATTAGACTTTCGCACTGGCCATATGGGACTGCTAAAGGGTGAGCAAGTCTTGCCGATCACTCCTTGGCTCTCCAGTCGACAAACCAAACTGGCTTATGGATGGGAATCAGGCAGTCTCGGTTGGTGCGATATTGCCGCCGGTGCACCGTTGTGGTGGCGATTGGCACCTGGTGTGCTTTGACCCTCAGCAACCCCACAACAGAAGGGTCCTCTGAGAGACCAGGTAAGGTGGACAGCTGTTTAATTTCCTCTGTCTCCAAGGCAGCTATACCAAAACACCACCAGTACCCTTTTGGGTCCTTGAAATAGCCTCTCCTGAGGCAGTCTATGCCAAGGATGCACGGAGCCTCTGGGCCAGTCACAATGGGGTGCTTTTGCCACTCATTCCCAGTTAGGCTCACTTCGGCCTCCAATACAGTTAGCTGTTGGGATCCCCCTGTCACTCCAGAAATACAGATGGGTTCTGCCCCTATATAGCTTGATGGCATTAGGGTACACTGTGCACCGGTGTCTACAAGAGCTTTATACCTCTGTGGGTCTGATGTGCCAGGCCATTGAATCCACACAGTCCAGTAAACTAAGTTGTCCTTTTCCTCCACCTGGCTGGAGGCAGGGCCCCTCTAGTCCTGGTCATAGTATACGTTACCCGCTTCTTGTAAATGCGAATCAAAAGCCCCTCTATTAAAATCAGAAGTAAAATCAGCCCTTCTACTGTGTCTGGGGAACTGCTCACTGGAAACTGGAGCAGCAATTTTCCTGGAAGAACCACCTTTGGTGATTGTTTTTCCTTGCAACTCACATACCTGGGCCTCTAAGGTCAAGGAAGATTTTCCATCCCATTTCCTCATGCCCTCTCCGTGGTCACACAGGTAAAACCACAGGGTAGCCCGTGCTGTGTACCCTCTATATCCTCTCCCTTGAGCAGAGGGACGCTGACTTCTAATGGCTGAGATACTGGTCCATACATGTGAGGAGTAGGACATATTGAATTGCTGGAACTCCCGGGACAGTTTCTCAGCTAGCATGTCTGGCATTTTCTCCACAGCCCAGATGCAGGCCTGTAGGGAGGAAGAGATACTTTCTTCCTCCAAGATATTCTTGGAGTCGGCCAGCCAATTCATCCACCGTTGGTTCCTCTCCGTCTTTCCAGGTCATTACTGCCAATGAGTTTGCATACGACGATGGTGCACTCTGTACAAACTTCCACCACATGGGTCGCATGCACTTGAGTTCATCTGGATCTTTGGATAACTGCTCGTTGTCCAAGTCACCATAAATCACCTCCAGCATGGCTAATTCCCTCAGGTACTGGATACCTCTCTCCATGGTGGTCCATTTGCCTGGGTGACATATAACATCTTCCTTGAAGGAATACCTTTCCTTCATGCCTGACAGGAGTCACCTCCAGAGACTGAGAGCTTGTGCCCCTTTTCCAATTACTTTGTCAATGCCCCCTTCCCTAGAAAGGGATCCCAGCTGCTTGGCTTCCCTACCCTCTAATTCCAGGCTACTGGCCCTGTTATCCCAGCATCAGAGCAGCCAGGTGACAATGTGCTCACCTGGACAACGGCTGAAATCTTTTCACGTATTGCGCATCTCACTCAGGGATAGGGATCGGGTGGTTACCATCTCATTTATGGGTTGTGCGTCTTCCTCCTCCTGTTCTTGTGATGGCCCTGGTTCATCTTCATCCCTTACTAAATGAGCTGATTTTCTTGTGTAATCCTTCTTGTGTATAGGGGCAACTGATACCAGCACAGGTTGGCTCTCTGGTTCAGCTGCAGTACCTGTTGTGGGGGTTGGAGTACCCGCAGTGCCTGCCATGAGGGTTGGAGCAGCCACAGTGTCTGTCACAGGGGCTAGACTAGCCGCAGTGCCTGTCATTCTGTCATCAGATCCAGAGATCTTCTCTTCCCCTTGAGGGTTCTGAATAACGTTGAACAGGGCCCAGTAGGCACGGGCCAGGCCCCAGCATGTTGCAGTGATTTGTGTCTTTCTGGAGTTGCCAGGGTGACAACATACTTTTTCCAAATACTTTACTAGTTTTTCAGGATTCTGCACCTGTTCAGGAGTTAAGTTCCAAAACACTGGAGGTGCCCACTGTCCTAGGTACTTGCCCATACTATCCCACACACCCTGCCGCTCATAACTATCCAGCCTGGGGGCAGATCTTTGGATGATATTCTTAAATTGCTTGTCAGCCTTAGACAAAACCAAAGCAATATTCCCAAGTGTCGTGGTTTAAACCCAGTCAGCAACCAAGCACCACACAGCTGCTCACTCACCCTCCCCCCTCCCAGGTGGGATGAGAGAGAGAATAGGAAAAAGAAAAAGTAAAACCCATGGGTTGAGATAAAGACAGTTTAATAGGACAGCAGAGGAAGATATAATAATAATAATAATAATAATAATAATAATAATAATAATAATGACAATTATAAAAGAATGTATAAAACAAGTGATGCACAATGCAATTGCTCACTACCCCACTGACCGATGCCTATCCCATCCCTGAGCAGCGATCGCTCCTCCCCAGCCAACTCCCCCCAGTTTCTATACTGAGCATGATGTCATATGGTATGGAATAGCCCTTTGGCCAGTTGGGGTCAGCTGTCCTGGCTGTGCCCCCTCCCAGCTTCTTGTGCACCTGGCAGAGCATGGGAAGCTGAAAAGTCCTTGACTAGTGTAGACATTACTTAGCAACAGTTAAAACATCAGCGTGTTATCAACATTATTCTCATACTAAATCCAAAACACAGCACTATATTAGCTACTAGGTAGAACATTAACTCTATCCCAGCTGAAACCAGGACACCAAGAAATACCAATAGAAGTATCTTAACTACCCAAGGATGTTCAAGATACTGAAAAGTTATGGTAATGAAAGAGGAAACATCATAGAAGAAGGTAGCAAAGGTACAATTCTGTACTTACTCTATAAAAAACCCTCTCAGAGGAAGAGGTATAATTGCTGATTGTCTCCATGAGGTGGTATCCAAAGTACAGTAAAGGCTTCAGTACAAAACTCAGATACCAGATTAAGCTCAAGACCAGTGTTTTAATAACAAATCTCACAGGCAAAACATCACTAATCACAGCAGAGCACAGCAAACTGCAAAAACCAACAACAATCTTTAAGTTGTACAGCAAAAAAAGAGCATGGTGCAGATCAGATCAACTAATATCAAGAACAGATAAATCAATATTGTGACCTGCAACTGTTAACAGATCTAAATTCCTTAATATGCTCTGGTTAATCTCTTATTATCTCAAACTTTTCATGCCCCACATTGGGTGCCAAAAAGGACTGTCGTGGTTTAACCCCAGTCAGCAACCAAGCACCACACAGCTGCTCGCACACTCCCCCCACCCCGGTTGGGATGGGGAAGAGAATCTGAAGAACAAAAGTAAGAAAACTTGTGGGTTGAGATAAGAACAGTTTAATAATTGAAATAAAATAAAATAATAATCATAATAAATTGCAATGAAAAGGAAAACAATGAGAGAGAGAGAGAGAGAGAGAGAAACAAAACCCAGGGAAAAAAAACAAATGGTGCAACCGCTCACCACCTGCCAGCGGATGCCCAACCAGTCCCCAGGAAGCAATCGCTGTCCCCCAGCCAACTCCCCCCAGTTTATATACTGAGCATGACGTCATACGGTATGGAATAGCCCTTTGGCCAGTTTGGGTCAGCTGTCGTGACTGTGCCCCCTCCCAGCTTCTTGTGCACCTCCTCGCTGGCAGAGCATGGGAAGCTGAAAAGTGCTTGACTACTGTAAACATTACTTAGCAACAACTAAAACATCATTGTGTTATCAACAGTATTCTCATACTAAATCCAAACCATAGCACTATATTAGCTACTAGGAAGAAAATTAACTCTATCCCAGCTGAAACCAGGACATCCCCTTACATGTTTGAAGCAGCTGTCAAGTCAAATTGGCACCCTCTGGTTTCAACCATTGCTATACTCTCTTCAAAATTTGGTGCACAGCAAATGCAGGTTATGCTTTTATGTACGGTCCAGGCTTAAGGTAAAAAGCTGAATTTAGAAAAGCAGATTCTCCATTATCATAGAATCATAGAATACTAGGTTGGAAGGGACCTCGAGGGTCATTTGGTCCAACCTTTCTTGGCAAAAGCATGGTCTAGACAAGATGGCCCAGCACCCTGTCCAGCTGAATCTTAGAAGTGTCCAATGTTGGGAAATCCACCACTCCCCTGGGGACATTATTCCAATGGCTGATTGTTCTCATTGTGAAAAATTTTCCTCTTGTCTCCAATCAGAATCTCCCCAGGAGTAACTTGTACCCATTACCCTTGGTCTTTTCCATGTGACTCCTTGTAAAAAGGGAGTCTCCATCTTCTTTGTAGCCCCCGTTTAAATACAGGAACATTTATGATTAAACACAGGTGATGAAAAAGAAAAAAAATTTAAAATACTTGAAGCTAAGTTGCCTTTCCTTGAGCAAACTCTTAAGGGCAAACTCCATATGCTATGGATCTCTTCTGCCTTTTCACCACTGAAGTATCATAAAAGGGGTAAAGTGGAATGGAGCCAAAGCCTCCTTATTTCTTAGAGTAAAGCTTGTTTTACAACAAATGGATAGCTTTTAGAGCACCAGTGGGATAGATAAGGCCAAAGAATAAGTGGCAGTACATCACATCAAGAGCAATAAGTAGAAAGCTGAAGAGCCAACATAATGAATATACACTTTTTAAAGGGTATGGGAAGGGAGGGGTGAAACTGGATTTCTACAGTCACGGGTAAAGCATCTGGAACTGAGAACCAACATCATGCTGGAAGTATTATGTCATCTTAACTAGCCCAGCCATCCCAAGAGAGCTGGCCAATGCCCCTACTTTTATTCTGGGAGCATCAGATTTTTTTGGCAAAATCCTCTTAAATGGGAAGGTTCATGATAGTGGATGTTTAACATTTTTTGTCTGCAGGCACTCTTTTCAAATGCCTATTTTGGGGATTCTCTCTGCATCTGAATTATTTCATATCTCAGTGCAGAGACTTCTAAATGCCACTGACATTAACAAGTTGTACAAAGATGATAATCTCAGTTGGGCGCCACAGATTGAGAACATGCCGGCTTGTATGAGTTGCACAGACTGCCAGGGATAAGAAATGGAAAGTGCATAAAGCCAAGTGTCATTTCCATAAGAACTCTCACATTTTAGGAAAAATCTATCAGAAAGGGGTGTCAAGACAGATCTGACAAAATGCAAATCATTCTACAAATGACTGGTTTGAAAACAAAAGTGAATCAAAATAGAACTGGAAAGCTTTTAGGGGCAATATAATCTTTTCAGACAAAACACCATTAACAAAATTCACATTAAGAAATTGTAGAGTTGACTGGAGAACTAAATTGGGCAGAGCAGCTGACATAGAAAAGGTTATTTACTTCAAAGTTGCCTAAGAGATCATATGTTTCCAGGCACTGGAAAAATTTTCTATAGCTACTAGAAAAGGAAACTGTAAGTGGTATTCTTATAAAGGACAACTCTGAGCAGTGACCTGAAGCGTATTGAGATTAAACGCACAATTCTGATTGTACCCATTGAGGATTAGCTTTACTCAAATCTGGCTATGAAGATTTTCAGTTATTTTTATTAAATACCTCAAGGACTGAAACTGGTCACAAACTCTTGCTAACCATTCCAAACAGGGTCTGCAGCAGGAATAACTCTATATTCCAATTTTATCACTAACATTCAAAAAGGATGAGCACACTTGTGAATTCCAACAAGTCTTTTTCCTTTTTTTTTCCTTTTTTTTTCCCAATGGTCAATTTATTCAGAAAAGCATGGCAGATTCAGTGTTAAAGAGAGTGAAACTGAAAGCAGTATTGACGACCAGTGTAGAGCATTTTGCAACTGCCTGACTTTGCAGGGTGGCATGGGTACAGAACTGGATCTTGCAATCTGTGGTCCATATTATAGTTTCAAAAGTGAAAAAATTAAACTGTGACTGAGCAGCACATACACTATGGACAAAAGCCAGGTGAGTCTCCTCAAAAGGGGGCATATTGTGATCTCATTTATAAAGAGAATAATGATACTTAAATCTGGTCACAAAGGACACATAAGAACATAAAAGAATGGTAGAGGGAGTAATGAAGAGATTCGCAAAGGGATTTAGATGACACTTAAGTATCTAACTGCTATTTTATGCATTTAAATCCAAAAGTTATTTCTTTAGGATCTCTGTTAAAACCTGGTTGACCCTGAAAGTCCTTCCCACCCATCATGCTCCCACTTGCTGGCATTCAAGGTTGCCCAAGAACATTAACTTCCTTCTCTTTCCCATTCCAGAAGTGCCCCAGTGCTGAGCAGTATCCATTTCATGCCTTGAACATATTTAAAAGGTTAGGGTCCCTACAAAATACAGGCAGAAGAATGAGTAATGGTGCCTCTTGGTAAAGTGGTTACCCATGTTTTGCAAGACTGAGGTTCAGTCCCTCTTTTGCTTAAAGGAATTTGAATCCACAGCTTCAGGGAGGGTACCACTATTCTCCGACTACTGGGTAGCATGACCTCTCTTTTCTGAAGCTGTGTCACCTCGTATGCAAAAGTTTCAGCTAGAAACTCACTGTCACCTGCCATTTCAGCCTGGGAGGGGAAGTCTAGAGTCCCTTGGAAGGTAAAATCTTTGCACTGAAACTCATTAAAATACTCTTTCATTTTTTCTTATTGACTGCCAATAGAGGATATCACACTGAGAACAACACGAGTCAGCCATTGCATCCCCTAAAGCCTCATCCCAGTAGCTGTATGGAGATGCAGTTCCTTTCTGTCTTTCATGATCAAACTCCATTAACAGCCTGTCCCTTTTTTTTAATGATAGTGGTTTGTTTCCTGAGTGCCTGGCAAGTTCAGCATTTAACCTAACATGGGAATTTGAGAAAAACCTTAGGAAGAAAAGAGAAGAGAGATGTGTGAGAGTTAACCATAGGGATTGTATGTCAAACAGCTATGACTTCAGGGATAATGGTCTTTGGGAGAATCCTCCTATGCTCTCCTCCAGGGACCATCCAAAGAGATTCACTATTTAAGCCAAATGTAAGAAGCACTCATTAGCCAAATGGTAAACTAGCCCAATCCATAATACTACATAATATGAGAGCTAAGGTTGGCTATTGCTTGTCACCAAAGCCCTCTGAAACAGTACTTGTGGATATGGGGAAATGTCATGTCAAACTCAGTAGGTTTCCGCAGTTTGTGTAGAAGCTAATCAGCATTTACTGAACACCCTACATGCCATAAACCAAAGCTGTGTACATGCTGTTTGCTAAAATTGCAGGATGTTTTTCTATCAAGTTGCCTTTCCGTTACATTATGCCCTGTGATTTATACTGCTAGCTCTGCTGGATTGTGAATATTGCCATGGAGGGATATCTGAAACATGCAATTCATAATTGAACTTGTGGATGCATGCTATTGTATTTAGGAAGCACTCTTTCCTTGTTCAATTGCTGTATATACAGTGTCAGTTAAGAGACAATCTAAACATTTTTGAGGGAACTGTTCTGAGTTATTTGATTAGAAAATTTCTTTTGAGATCCATGAGAAGATTCTGAATAGATAAAAACCAAAATGGAGTTTTGAATATTGTTATACCTATTTCAGATGATAATATTATGCTTTTTATAAATAAAACATTTTGGCTTTATCAAAGTAATTATTTGTAATAGGATTATTTGAAGTTACTGAATAAAAAATGTTTCAAGTTTTCTATAACAGGAAATAATTTGAGATTTCAGCATTTCACACATTTTAAAGACAAACACATGCTGAAATGTGAAAATTCCTGTGAAATGGAAACTTCTTTTTCCGACCAGTTCTACTAATTGACTTTTTTAGTACTAAAGAATGCAGTTGCGTTTTTCCAGTGAATTTCTGATGTCTGATTCCAAACACTCATTAACTATGATTTTCTTATAAACATTTGTTCCTACTTTCTTACCTAGTTCTTTCCACGCCTTTTCTCCACCACTCTGACTTATGTAGTTATTTGACAAATTTTTATTTAACACTTATGTTAAAGCAGATATTTTAACTAAAGAAAAAAGGTATCTTGGCAGGTCAAGTCAGCACCACCAAGTGCTCCTGAATATTTAACAGCGAGAACCCCAAGTGAAAGTAGCAGTAAAGGGCAGTGCTGCTTGCAGTTGCAGCTATTGCTAGTTATTTTAGAGGACTGAGGACAGCTCTTGGCAGGTCCCAACACAGAAGTCCCTGAATATTCACAAAGTGGTCTGAATTGTCAATAATGATGTAAATACCTGCGAAGAAAGTATTGTGTCCTGATGCAGAAGACTGCAAAGGTAACTACTTATCAGCCAGCTGAGAAACCTCTTTAGTCTTAATTACGATCTAAGGTGCAGCCTTCCAGAAAAATTTGTTCTGGATGAGGCAGTAGCTCATTTAGTGTCCTCAGGAGATAAGTCATCATAGAGATAAAGATATCCACTTCCACTCCTCCTATAGCTGGCTTTGCAGTCTTGCCATTCTCACAAGATATGACAGCATCTTCAAACCTTGCCTAGCAAGGGAATTAAGTGAATAACTTTTCCTTTTTCATCACCTATTTTTGTATCCCTTCCCCCAGTCTTACTTCAGATGAACTGATGCACTTCAGTATAATGAAAATATAAGAGGAGTGTGTGATTAGATAAATGAGATTTTTCACTTCAGTTCGTGAGACATTGTGTCTCGCTGCTGTTTATTGTATATATCTATTTTATACTCAGAATAGCAAAACAGAGTTCCTTCCAAATGAAATGAGAAAATATTTTCTCAGATTTCCCTCTACATGATGGTTTTAAACATGTTTGCAGACTGTCACAAATAATTATTTTGTTGGATTACATGTGACAAAAACAGTTATCTCATGGCTTTCGTGATACATAATATTCATGCTGTGCAGACTGAAAAAAAAAAAATTAATCTTCCCTTCCAAATGTTAAAAAATAAACTGTTTCTCACCTGTAAGAAGTAATTAGGATTCCCATTAATTGTAGGGTTTTTTGTTTCACTATAGCTCTGCATTGGAAAGGAGCAAAATCAATTTTGTGATGAAATTGCATTTATAGGGAGAGAGAGAACAAAAGGGTAGGATTACTAATATACAGGAAATATATGTGTGTATATTCCTTCTTACCATAAATACTGACATTTTATTTATTTGAATTAATCAATGCATAGGCAGCCTACCAAGAATCATTAAAGCACTACACAATAAAAACAAACCAACAACAGAAGGAAATTTTTTTTAAATCAAATATCAAATGAAATACTTAGCTAAACAGCACAGAAATAACCATCCTACTCAGAAAGGAATCAATTTCCAGTTAGTCAGAGGAGAACGAAAAAAATAAGAAGATGACAAAATCAAGAGGACAATGCAGTGAGCAAGCAAAGAGGGGTCCCTTCAAATAAACTGTACTCCCCAAGCCATGGGGATAGATGTAATCAAAGATACACCACCACTTCAATATTTTTGAAGGTACTACACGTGTGAAACCAGGGGAAATATACTGAATTGGTTGTGTTCATTTTCCTTCTAATTTGAGTGTTTTCTTGAAAGAATTGTTTTCTATTGCTCAGTATAATTGAAGTATGCACTAAATTAAAAGTAATCTCCGAACACCCATAAAAATAAAGCACTAAAATCCAAAAGACCATAAGAAAAAAAGTTTCTCCTAAAGCTGTTTCTTCCAAAAATTATTTATTTACTGCTCAAATACAACTGTGTTAATTTTAAAGATTTCATATAGTTTCCTTATTTTTTTGTCCACACAAAACAAACAAATAAATTCATGGGTCATGTAGTGTTGTATCACTAATATACCATTCGTCCCTGTAGCAGCAGAATAGGTCAAACAGAGCACCCCTGACCATCCATACCCCTTGACTGCCAATTCACTCCCTTGCTCCATTTTGGACAACTCCAACCATCTCCTTCAAAAAGTAATTTGTTCTAGAGGGTCTCAATATTCACAGCAGTGGATGTGTAAAGTTAACAAAGCTGGGTACATGAGCTTAGTACAAGACGATCCAGCTGATAAGAGTGCTGAAGTACGTCCTTACATTTTAGATGTGTATTTAAGCGATTTTCTAGAATGGATGCTTTCCTGAATCTGTACCTGAAGGAATCCAATATGGGTGAGATTCGTCTTGGCCAGCCTGAGTTGTTTTATATGTCGACATTTACATATAAATTAGTTGTCTAGATCTTTAGGCAATGGAGACCACCAGACGTTTGTGGAGCTGAATTCATCTGACATATTTAGACATCTGCTTTCAGAAGAGGAGAATCACTCCCCAGAAGCATATTTTGGTTGTTGTTTGTTGCCTGTAAAAGGAGTCTAGGCAATTAGCTCTGATAGAAACATGCAATGCTAATCCCACCCTAACTAACTGAAAATATAAATGTTTTCATTACCCTTGACCATCATCATTCCCAAAATACTTTAACAGGAATGAGCTGCCTTAGACACGACCTAAATAACATGAATACATTTTGACCATTGCATGTCTACGATCTCTGTATAAACTTGTGCATATTTTCTTTCGGGTATAAACTTGTTACAGGAAATGAAAGCAAGGCAGTTGCTTCTACTCAAAAACTTGCAACTAAAACATAGCTTTACACACTGGTTTTTTTTAAAACATGTCACATTGATCCACCTGTTAAGTGTCAGGACAACAATCTCTCTGACTTTGAATCCAGTGGACGTGGACTCAATACCAGCTGTGCGAGGAGGATGGTGGTAATGAGAGTTAAGGAAAGTTGTTGACAGTGAGATAATCTGCAACAGAACTAAACTTGCACGTGGTTTCTGTTGTGGTTGATAACAAATGAGAAGCAGGGAAAGGGTTCTGGAGGCTTCTAGCAAAGAAAGTAGCACACAGATGTGCTGAATCTTTAAGTCCAGTGCAAACGCATTTGGGTCAGGAAAAGTATAAAGAAAAAAAAAAGAGAGAGAGAAAAGACCTGAAGATCTGGGTCAGCAGGTTTCTATTTTCTTGAGACTGTGGAAAACAACAGTAGTCCCTAATTTCCCCTTCTAGCTCCATTTCTCCTTACAGTATTCAGATGGTCAATGCAGCTAATCATATAAGTGTGCACACAAATAAGTATATATTGAAAACACATCTCTCTTTATTCTACCCTGAATTTGCTTTTCTTCCTTTCACTTACGAATAGAATAAAGACAGGATATTACACCACACTGGACAGTACTGTGACAGCATGTAACCTAATACTTCCCAAGTTCTACTGCCTGGCTGCTTTTATACCATTTATAGTTTCATTTTCTCTGTGATGATGAACTACAGAATTTGGTTTTGAGTCTCAAAACTAAGAGCTTCATTAATGTAGGCTGTGATTCTTCTCTCATCTTATAAATTAAGTAATTTACTGTTAATTTAACTGCTGTTTTTCATTAATTCTGAGTAGTACTTGGCAGGGTGAATTCTGCAAAGATTCTGAGTTGGTGGAGGGGATAGTGATGGCTTTTCAGCAAATGTTCCTCTTTTCTCCAAACTAGTGACTTTAGAGGTATCTAGAAGTGGTGACTGGCTGGCAGAAGCATGTCAAAACCTTTGTGTCCTGGAAACCTCTTTTTATTAAAAATGCCCTGTCAAACTACCAATTGTTTATACCTGCTCCCTTACATAAACCATTTTTTTGTCATAAAACCTGTCTGGAATTTTTCATTCTTTCAAGATTGTCTCTGGAGTATCAAGAGCTCTGACTAGGCTATAGCGACTAATGCCTGAAAGTGCTATTAAGCAAATTAGCAGAAGAAAAATAAATTCTATGTAGTCCCCAGGATGGACTCTTCGTAGATCTCACTTACTATTGTTTACATTTAACAGCAAATGGCAAATAGTGTCTTTTTTTTTAAGATGCTTAAATAGTATAACAGACAATTTGTATATATCAAATATGTACATAAATATATAGTATTAAAATGTTCCAGAATGGTCCTGATTAACTTCTAATTTGAGTACCTATATTCCATCTACCAAAAACTCTCCTGCAATCTCAGCTCTGTGTTCTGATTGACCTATTAACATTTTTGTTCATTGTTTCAAAATTGTTACATCCTGGTTTCTGCTGCATTCTGCTACAGGGCCGATGACCATGGAGGCTGGTACTGAGACTCCATCTCTTCTGTAATTTAACAATCATTCCTCCTTTTTCTGTCACTAATGAAGCAAATTGGCACTGTAACATTTTGATGCCAGTGTTCTCTATGATGCTCAACTTCTCCCTTGACTACATCAGTTTTGAACAGTTTACAAGCAAAGTCAGCCATAGAAACTAAAGACTCAGAAAGTAATTTTTCTTAAGGTTCCACTGCTAAGTGTACTAAGTGTAAGTCACTTTTTTTTTTTAACTGGGATGACTTTTTAGAATTCAGCTTTGTGTCTATCAGCACTTCAGAATGTTAATAAGAGGGACAAGTTCCCAGGAGAATCTGACTTGTTAGACCTGTTCAGATTATCCTTTATTCATTTGGACTCTGCTGTATATGATGCCAGTGTGACTCCCAGCACACTAGTGTAGTGATTAAAGCACTTAACCAGGTTATACAATAATGCTGGTCTTAAAGTACCCACCTAGGGGTGAAGCAGCCAGGTTCTAGGTGCACCTCAGCCTGCAGTATCACCCTGAGATGATCCTCCACTCCATAGGTCTATATTCAGTGTGCGTGTTCACACCTTTCCTTCTGAAGTTGATCTGAAGGACACAATTAGGGCATGCATACCTCTAAATTCCTACCCTCAGACTGAGAGGGCTGTGGAATACTTGGTCATCTTCTTCAAATCCAGTTGGCAGCCAGTCACAAGCGGTGTTCCCCAGGGCTCTGTGTTGGGACCAGTTCTGTTTAACATCTTTATCAATGATCTGGACGAAGGGATCAAGTGCACCCTCAGTAAGTCTGCAGATGACACCAAATTGGGCAGAAGTGTAGATCTACTTGAGTGTAGGAAGGCTCTACTGAGGGATCTGGACAGGTTGGATCGATGTGCTGAGGCCAATTGTATGAGGTTCAACAAGGCTAAGTGTCGAGTCCTGCCCTTGGGTCACAACAACCCCATGCAATGCTACAGGCTTGGGGAAGAGTGGCTGGAAAGCTGCCCAGCAGAAAAGGACCTGGGGGTGTTGGTTGACAGCCGCCTGAATATGAGCCAGCAGTGTGCCCAGGTGGCCAAGAAGGCGAATAACATCCTGGCTTGTATGAGAAATAGTGTGGCCAGTAGGAGTAGGGAAGTGATTGTCCCCCTGTACTCGGCACTGGTGAGGCCGCACCTCGAATCCTGTGTTCAGTTTTGGGCCCCTCACTACAAGAAAGACATTGAGGTGCTGGAGCGTGTCCAGAGACAGTTGGTGAAGGGTCTAGAGCACAAGTCTTATGAGGAGCAGCTGAGGGAACTGGGGTTGTTTAGTCTGGAGAAAAGGAGGCTCAGGGGAGAGAGACCTTATCACACTCTACGACTACCTGAAAGAAGGTTGTAGCAAGGTGGGTGTCGGTCTCTTCTCCCAAGTAACAAGCCATAGGACAAGAGGAAATGTCCTCAAGTTGTACCAGGGAAGGTTTAGATTGGATATTAGGAAAAATTTCTTCACCAAAAAAGTTGTCAAGCATTGGAACAGGCTGCCCAGGGAAGTGGTTGAGTCACCATCCCTAGAGGTATTGAAAAGACATGTAGATGTGGTGCTCAGGGGCATGGTGTAGTGGTGGACTTGGCAGCGTTAGGTTTACGGTTGGACTCGATGATCTTAGAGGTCTTTTCCCACCTAAACAATTCTATGATTCTATGATTTAGAGCTCTAAACACCCAGTTTTGTCTCTACTTGAAGTTCTGAGATAGAAGTACTTAAGAGAAAGTAGTTCAAATATATATTTTCCCCTTGTTGCCCCTTTCCTACTGGTTGCCATTGATGTCACAGAAATCAGCATGCAGTCTCCCATGAATCCCTAAATAGGTGTCTAATTATCTTTCTTTGGCCACTCTCCATGCCAGAGCAGGACACCTTACCTAGCCTGCTGACAATCAAGCGTCTTTATTGACTGTCTGTCCTAGTGACACTGCAGAGGATCAGCAGCTCTTTTTTTGGTACTCCTATCTCTTATGGTGTCACACCTTTCAGATCTGGAAAGAATATCTCAGATAGGCTGACTGCCAGACATGAAACAGAAATATAGGAACAGAAGTGGTATCTCTAGTGTTTTAAAGCTCTTGATGGACTTTTCTTCCATACAATTGTTTTGGTGGCACACATACAGGAACAGTCTGGCATTCATAAATTACTTTTTGAGTCACTCCTTTAAAATGAACAGCAGCATGTCATGGGGTGGGGACCAGGTTTGGCATTGCCAGGTGGGAGACTTGTCTCTGATTGCTTGATTAGAGGAGGAAGGCTTAGGGAGGAAAGAGGAATGAGGACTATAGTAACATAGCTACTAGCAAAATTCTTTGATGAGCTCCCCCATGTGTTCCAAGAATCTTCTTAATTTTAATTAAAATGTGACCTAGCAGCAACCCTCAGTACTTCCCAGTTCAGAGGTTAATTAGAACATGAATCTTAGATGCCAGGGCAGGAATGGGACAACAGCCAAAATAGTGCCAGCTGCCCCCTCAGAGTGAGCCGCCTGCTTTAGCACTTCTGACCCACACCAAGGAACCAGCTTGCTTGCTGGTTTCTCATTTCTTCACTTCTTCTCTCTTTTCTTAATATGGCTAAATTTGGAATTCTTTAAAATGTCTTCTTTACTTTTATTTTTCAGAAAGACAGGTAGTGCAGAAAGCTGCTGGCATGTTGGAGCTAAAAAGGTCATTAGCAGCAGAGAAGTACAGAGGATTTAGGGAGAATTTCTGTATCTCTTGCCCCATTCTATCCATGTCTCATCCTTAATATTGCTCTCTTTCAGCCTGGAAGAGCACACACTAGCTTACTGTAGCCTAATAGTTTTCCTTTCTAGTCCCTTCTCTTTCTCCTCTGTGCTTTCAGTAGATTGAAGGATCAAGGCCTAGATATTTCTTTTAGGTTGTTGAACTTTACTGAATAAGAACAAAAATGAACAAAGCCAACATGTTTTTCATAAGTGATAGCCAACAGAAAACTTCCTCTGGCTGAAAAGTTCAAAGACTGTTTTCAGAAGCAGAGAATCCTAGTTTTCCTATCATGGCTTTCTGGATAAATCTTTTGTACTACTGGCACGGAAAAAGTAGCTGTGAGTGAGTTTGCAGCCAAATCCCTCATTTAAGGATGATTTTGATGGTCATTCTGTGCCAGTGAGCCTGGAATGGCTGTGGTTGGATAGAGGGAAAAGAGTAAAGGAAGGAAGAGGAGAAAGAAGAAGGGAAAGAGGGAAGGAATCAAAGAGAAAAGGAAACAGTAAAGGACTAACTGTAGGAAGGAAGGTGAGAGACAGAGAAAGAGAAAGAAAGGAGAAAATACAAAAATGAAAAAGGGGGTATTTCACGTGTTCTTTGATTTATCTTCATGCAAAAATAAATCTAGTCCCTTCTTTTTCCTGGATCACTTCTTCTGGCTTTCTGAGGCAAGAAAAAACAGTTATTCATCTTTCCAGGTAAAAATTTACCTCTAGTTCATATTGTGACATTGAAAATATTTGTCTGGTTGGTCTTTTTAAATTCTTATTCAATGTGTTCTATAAGCAAGTCAACATTTATTTTGCTTTTCTTTCTCTCACTGCCTAATGCCAGAGGTTTTCAACATCCAACAGGTCTTTTCTTGAGCAGATACAGGTAATTCAGGCCCTGAGTCAGCAAGTTCATAGACTTAATTCATATGCTCAGATTCACCCCTTGCAGCAAAACCCTGAAACTCCCTAGGTCATCCACAGCTGAATCAGAGCCACACATCTCCATGAGGCATACCAGAAGTTCAAATTATTCACATCAATGTACATAATTTTGTATTTGTCAGCATAGAAACATACATGTTAAAAAAAAAAAAAAAAAACACCAACAAAGAAAGAAATCCCCCAGCTTTGTATCAAGAATGCAAATTATCCTGGAGAGATTTATTTAACAGAATATATACTCTAATATTTCTCCTTTTGAAACTGCATGAGAAAAGTGGGGTATGAAAAACATCCCTGCTGGTATAGTTCTGCCCCTTCTTAAATCCATGGTAAAATCTACCCTGACTTCAATAGGAGGTATGGAAGCAATGCAAAATATCTTTGAGAATTTCACCTGAAAGGACAGATCTACAAGGGATTTTAGTTAAATGTCACAGCACCTATCCAAAAGATATACTTTTGTAGTAGAATCTGCAGTCCTGAGTTAGATGTCTCTTTCCTTAAAAATCATACAGGAAAGACGGAATCCACAAAGGTGTGCTGAGCAAGGAAGCACTTCAGGAAATGTTGAGATTAAGCATATGCCTTAAACCTTCTCCTTACTCTGCAACTTATTTTTGGATTAGAGGAGATGCCTTCTTCCACTTGCAATTCATGGTTCTAAAGCCCTGAGTTACAATGTTTTACTCCCTAATGAAAAGGATTTCCTTTTCTAGCTTGTGGATAATAAGGGACCAGAGAAATGCACATCTAGTTTTCTTTGCCACGTGGAACTACGATCTCCCACATCCCAGAGGAGTGCTCGTTCTCCACAGCCATAGCTTTCCTGGATAATTAAGTAATCACTGCAACAGACAGAAAGTGAGAAGTACTTGATAGTCAACCCCCCTTCCCCCAAGAAAGAAGAAGCTGGGTTCCAGTTCGTGAACCAGTGTATGTATTTAATACTAAGTAATCATTACAGCAGTGACTGGAATCCAGATCTCCCTTTTTCCCAGGTGACTGCCTTAAGTACCAGACTCTTTCTGTCTTCTGAGAAGCTTGTTCTTTCAGTAGCTTAATGAATATTTAATCACTCTCTGTGAAGTGGAACATCACATCTCGCAAGGAGAGGCTGTGAGCAGCCAACCCCAGAAAATCTACTAGCCTGATGCTTAGAACATTTTGGTGAGAGATGCAGTTTCAAATCCCTAACAAAATAAAATGAATTGAATCAGAATTTTCTACCTTAAATGAAAACAAGTTCAGACTTAACTTAAAGCATATGTTCTATTCTACTTTTATGCAACAAACACTGAAGGACTTGGCATCCCCCATTCACCCACAGGGCCACAGAACTCTGCAAGGTATATCAGGAGTTAAACCTATTCATATCCTATTGCATACACAATAAATGTGTTGGATAAAATAACTTAACATCCAAAAATTGCATACACGTGCTACACATCTAGTGGATAAGGATTTAGGCAATTATCAGATTGTCCAGAAGCAGTTTTTAGACTCTTAGATAATTTTTATAATGAAACACTGGCTGCTTGGGCACAGACTCAAGCAAGTATATCATCTCCTAATTCCTTTTTAGGAGTTAGCAAAATTAAGAACATTAATTAGGCAGTCACAGACTGCCTAAATTGGGTGCTTAGGCTTCCTAATTGATTAGCGGAGAGAGCTAGGCACTAAAGAGCAGTCCAGAGAGTTTACCTGCTGGGAGCGGACTCACTTAAGATAGCTGTTATGAAACATTAGCCACAGAATATAGCTATATCACTGCCTCCCTCTGAAGTTTAGGCATTGACATTTGGAGCTTAATCCGGTTGCCTATACACTGGTATCTAAAGCTGTATGAGATATTGCAGGGTAGCCCACAGGCTGCCCTTTAGCTGACACTCAAGAGAAACAAAGGTCTCACTTATATGCTGTGTCATGCCCACCAACTCCACAGACAGATAAACCTGAGGAATTTGAAATAGCACTAGGGGCTTATGCATGGACAGCTGAATCAAACCTTGAGTAAAAGATTCAACACCAGACTGTAGCAACGTAAATTTAGGAGTCTGTATGTATGTGTCTGCCAGTAAACTACTTCTCTAAGTAGATGGAAATCATGGGTATGGTCTCTACCTGAGATGTGGTGTTCCTTTGGATCTGTGTCATATTCAAGAGCCCACATCTTGAATAAACTAGAGTATCTGAGATAGCACTTGGAGCCAAAAAGTGGAGAAGGGAAACTAGCCTTTAACCAATATAGACAGCAGAGTCCAGAAAACTATTCAGGTGACCAAATACAGCAAGAATCCAGTGTACTTAGCTGAGGATAACCTCCTGAAAGAGCAGGTTTCATGTGAGAGTGATGACTGCAATCAGTTAACAATGGAATAACATCTCACAACAGAATATTTTTAGGACCAGAAGGAAGGCAGACCTGAGGAACTATGACTCAAGCCTGGCGGTTAGGCTTCTCTGCTGGAAGGAAGGAAACTAAGGAAGTGAATTGGCCAATATTTTTAAGAAAAAATGTTTCTATTTTTTTTAGATAATTATAGAGTAAAATTCATAAACAATATCAAAAGAAGAGACCAGACTCTGAAGAATTCCCAAAAAGGAACTCATCTATACTAGCATTTCTTTGCACTCCCAGTGACTAATGAGTGTTACACAGTTGTCCATCTCTAACAGGAGAGAACACAAGGCCTTTAATCCCTGCTGACCCGACAGTGTCATAAACAGGATATTCCTTGGGATGGAGGAGATGAGGTTCAAGTCATCTCAAGCTGCAACAGTTCCTGAACCCAAGTCTTGAATAAGTATCCTAATGATAAGGCTTTCTTAGAGAAAACAGCAGGATCAACTCCAGCTGTGTTTTAATGAGCGTACTTGACACCTGTAAACTAATAAGGTCCCTTGTTTAAATGGTCTAGCATCAATACGCTGTTTTCTTTGGAGCTGGAGATCTATCTCCTAAATCCTGATTTAATTGCCCAACTTCCCAATGAAATTCAGAGGATGAATAGGAGTTAGGAACTCAAATATTTTGTGGGCCTTCCAGGATGAAGTGGTAGCTGAGCAGAAGATTAGATCATCAAGTTTTGGACTTGGATTCAGCTCACCTATCTTCAGTGCTACAACGTAGATGACCAGGACTAGGCTGGTCACTCTACATTTCCCTTGTTATTGACAAAGGCAACTTCAAGGGTGCAAGTTATCTCTCCATAAAATCAATGTCTAAAGCAGGTCAGCTAGGGACTCCTTCTCCTAAATATAGTGTCTAGTGCCATTCCAGATACCACAAGATATCATGCCTGACCTCAGCTGTAATTTGGGAAGTCAAGTATATAGGTCCTGTTTTGTATCTGCCAGTCCAACACAAAATGAACTCCTAATCCAAGAAACAGAATCACCTATCACTATTCTGTCCAAGACTTCTACATCGCCACTTGTGAAAGACATTTGAAGTTCTGGAATAGTGACATTTTTAGCAGTACCACCTAGCGTTACCAAGGAAGGACCATTCCTACAAAAAATAAAGCCATCTTTATTTCATCACAAACCATTTTACAGTTAAACATTTAAAATCGAGTTATTTAATCATTTTGAAATATAAGTATCCTAGAAAGCTCTTTTGAAAGGGAAACAAAATCATCCGTATACTCATTAAGTATTAATACTGAAATGTAAACCATATAAACACATAGTTTTACCTTAAGCCAACAATGTTGTACTTTTTTCATCTTTGCGTTAAATATACAACATTATTATGGATAAACAACTACTATAAATATTTTACCACAAACTGGTTATAAAATAATATCTTTTTTAGGTATATTATTTTCTCATACCTGTAAAAATAGGTAGAAATAAAAATGTATATTATATGTAAAAGTGATACATAAAGGAACTTTAACAATAAATAGTTCAAAGTTAAGGTTTATATGTTGTATCTTTCTTGTTTAATATGAATGTTCATTATCTGGCCAAAGTAAGATAGAAGATATCCCTTATTACTTGTTTTTAAGAGCATGGTGTTTATAAATACTGTGATGAGTAGGAACATGTTCTTGTTTTGAAACTTTAACTCCTTTTTAAAGTGTTTGTTTCTGAAGATATTGTAATTGGTTTTGTTGTTAAAACTCTTAATGTCCTTTCTATCCATACATACTAAATACTTTTTACAAATAGCACGATTCAACCAATAGTCATTATAATTCTTGTTTACAACAGCAGTCTGTTGGGGGTTAATAAATGCTCACCTATAACTTCCACCCTCTCCAATCTGTCTGTTGCTCAAGAGTCTGAAAACATAGGCTTCCCAGCTTCCAACAGGGCTCCTGAACTGGAAATCTTCTCCAACAGAGGAAGCAAATTTTGCCTTTAAATTTTCTGCACTGAATCTGTTTTGATATTGTTCCTGTCCCAAATGAACCTGTTCAAGACCCTCTACTGCTTCTGGCTCTTGGAGCCATACAAATGCACATGTATGTATATTTGTGCATGCATAGAGTACGATATGTGTTGTACAATATACTCGTGACCATTTTTTATGGTCAGATGACTATTGAAATCACACAAATATTTTACAGGAGGGAAAGGATTAATTCTCCCTGTCTGTAAGCCTCTAAAAATGAAGAGAAATAGGTACCTCCAAGGAGTTATTCATCCATCCTACATGAGATACTTGTTCAGGGGTGGATTGAATTCCCATGAGATGTTTATCTCTTTACATTCACTCCAAAGAGACCTTGAACAACCAGTTCAGGTTCAATGCCTACTTTTTGAATGTCTAAAGCCAGCTGAAGGGAATCCCACCCTAATTAACTGTTCTGGCCCAAAGGAAGATATCAGTATAACTGTATCTACACCAAAGGAATTGATGATATCCATGTAGCTAGTGTAGTATAACTTTGGAGAGTAATACTGCCTTCGCACCCACTGCCTGTTGTTGCTTCCTCACTACCTCTCTGTGGGAGCTACCTATCACAGCTACCTGTCTCAGCTACTTTTACTTACCTAAATGCATCCATGCCAGGAAATCACCTTAACTCTCAGGCCCAAAGATACACCACCATCCTGACCAGGACTGGTATCCTGACATTGGCAGTGTGTGCACTACGTAGCACTTGGCCCTTGATCTTACCTAGGCCTTCAGCTGGGTTCACGTGGCCTTAAGTTGAGTTCTGGAGTGAGCACGGGGAGAGGAAGGGAAGGCAGACTGTGTTTAAAATATCTGAAATAACATGAGGGATGCCCACTGGAGTAATTTTTAAGAGCAGATGTAAGTAACAAAAATTTAAAAACAGCTAAAGATATATTCTCACAAAATACATTTTGCTATGGACTGCAGGGGGAACAGGACACTTCCTCTTTTTATCCACCTTTTCTCTCCACTCCTCTCCTCTTTCTCCTCCCGCTCAAGGCAAAGAAATCAGACTGGATCTCTGAAAAGGCAATGAAAACTTCTAGCACATCAAGCCCAACCTACCAATCTGCCGTTCTTCATTTCACATGAATAACTATGAAGTCTTTCCCATGTTCCCACATCTGCAGCCAAAACAAATTCCTGAATGAACAGACTCCCTATATTCCCAAGCTCTTTTGAGACATACCTGAAAGTTATGTAATCTGGGCCACAAAGGATGAGGTGAGGATGTATAGCCCTCCAAGGCAGGTTAACTAGCTGAGGCTTGCTGTCTGTGCTAAAGCTATAGGCACCTCCAGAGAGCTATTCAGCTCAGTTGTCATAGTAAGCTGTCTTCAGATGAAATAAATCTCCATTCAGAAATGCCTACCTCTGTATTCATGGACAATAGCAGAAGTCTAACTGTTAGCTTAGACTAGACAACTTGTCTCTTTTATGGTTAAAGGTAGCTGAGATGAACGTACAGCTCATTGACCATTTTCTTTGGTCGCAAGGTTCCCTCTGTGGTGACTGATAAATATAGAGCTGCCACCCAGCACGACAAGTGTGCACATGAAGTCAGTCAACACATGAATGCCATCCGATTCACATTTGGGCCATTAATTACAGCAAGTACCTTGGGGTCTCCCACCTGCAGATGCCTTAGTAGTGGTGGTAATCACATTTATTCTGATAGTAAGAAACACTTACTGAGTCACATACAAAGCACTGTGCAGAGTAATGCCCAACCTAAGGGACACAATGCAGGATAAAGAAGAACAGTAAAAGATATAGACAAACGGATATATGGGATGACAGCAAATACTATGTTTCCTCTATAAAGAAGGGAGAGGTGGGATAGGACGAATGAGCTGAGGTAAATGGAGTAAGCTATGTGGAAAGACAAGGTTAGATGAAGGGACTGAAGGTCAGACAGTGTGAGAAGGATGTTTTCTTTATATCATATCTAGACAGTATCCCAGAAACCTTTTTCTTGGGATCAGTGGGCATTCTAAGTCCATATGCTGCTTTTAAACTGAATATGGAGGAAAACTTCAGCTTGGTGGTGTTGATTACTGCCCATTAGAGATTGTGTGGAGACCACCAAGCTCATTTCAGTTCAGCTTATGGAATGTACTAAAATTGAGGTCCTCAAGGTGAAAGGCTAGTTTTTTATCCACTACACTAAAGAAGTCATTTCTTTTTTTCTATTAAGCAACTGTGAAAGGAAAGATTGTGCAATGACTAGAAGTACACTGTAAATATCAGGGTTACCAAAAGTCACAGAGAAACCTTTCAAATAATCTGAAGTGGTGATAGAAAGAGTAATACAGTGAGTTTGTATTGATGCAACAATCATTAACCCTACACCTTCACTTTCATTTGCATTAAAGAAGCAGATGACCGTATTTTTGTTCAGTTTCATGTTCACTGTTTTTACCCTACTGAAACTGTTTGACAGGTTGGCAAGTTTATTGTCTATGAGTATACATGTGCATATGTTTGTCCATGTATGTGTTTAAGCATGTATGTTGGGAAACATATTTAATACTTGAAGTTCCTTATGCTACAAAATAGTGCACACATATTATTCAAATATTTTCAATATGCACTATAAAAGACCACTCAGGGTTGCTCAATTATGTGAATCCAGATTCTGCCACTTTAGCAGCTGCTAAGGACTATTACTTTGGGCAGTCCTACCGAAATCTGTAAGACTCTCAGGGAATGAGTTAAACATGCAGAATCTGACCCAAACTGTTATTTCCATAGATCACTGTGAACTACTATTTGTGTTCTCAGGCTTATGCAGAGATTATTGTCACTCTTGACTCTCATATATTCTGTGGCTTGTCCTGCCCTTTTTAGAGGAGTCCTTTTAAAGCTAGAGATCATTGGAATGCCTCACTCCATTATCCACATAAACCAGCAACTATTCACATCATTTTTCAGTGACAATGATTTGAAATCCTATACAGGGCAAGCAATTTTAACTGGAAAATGGGAAAGGCTATTTAATACTGAAATAAGTAATCAGGAAGCAAGTAACCGTGAATCATTAGGATGGTTAAGAAAAAATAAACAGAAAACAAGTAACTGAAAAAGCAAAGATAAAATTAAGCAGTAATGATGATTTATAGTAAGATACTCTGAGACATGACAGAAGTCTCAGTACACCAAAAGGAAAATCTTGTTTGCTCAAATTATTTGTTTCTTCTGTCTAATGAATGTAATTCTAATATACAAGTGATAACACTGGCATTTCTTTGAAATGTTGATTCAGTTTAATTATGAAAATCACCAAGGTATTTTCTGGCTGCTGCATCACTCCCTGTACTAAGATTAATCACATCAACATCATTCATTTAATCTTCAAAGAGGAAGCAGTTGTCCACAAAAACCTTCAAATAGCTTCATTAGTGCAATTTTTCAGACTCAAACACTTAGTTGGCAGCATATGATTGAGAGTAAGGAAGGTCATTATATTCATCTGTTTCCTAATCCAATTTATTTTTTTAATGTTTCTACATTTTTTGTGGATATGTATAAGATCCGCATTCTCGCCCTTTGTTTTGGACAACCAAACCATACACAGTTCAAATACAGACAGAATAGTTGGCAGCTATCAAGATTTACTCAGTTTGCCATGGGATGAATTTGAACCAGAATATGCTCCTCTCCTGAGCCCGGCACTGATTTAACATACAGATTGTTTTTGTCACCAATCATGAGCACAAAAGACCTTAAGATGTGTTTACTTAAACATGCAAACAGGGTTTAAAAGGTGAGACACAGAGCAGTGTGTCTAATGTTTTCAATGCCAGACTGAGACCTATTAACAATGTTTTAGAGAATAAAAATAAGTCCAGCCTCTCCTCATTATTAATATTTAATTACATGCTAAGAGCATCATCCTCTTCAGTCTCCCATGGATGCTTCCCTTGCTTCATATTACTTAAAAACTTCTGTAGCACAACCCTGTGCATTTTCAAAAAATCATGATACCCAATGTCCAATTAGCTGATATTGTGTCTTTGAGCAGTTTAAATTTTTAAAAAATACAGCATTGCAACCCAACATATTCACACCGAGTGTGGCAGCTCACTACCAAGATCACGATGACAACCTGGTCAGACACAATTATCCTACCTGCATAGCACTAAAATAGCCACTGATCAAAATGTGCTTAGTTCTATTACTGAAAACTAAAGCTGTCAGGTTTAGTTTTGAAGCTTTAAAAAACAAAGACTTTATTAAAGTTTCTAACATATTTGCCTGCAGCTGTCAGCGGATTGTGCAAAAATCAGTCAATCAGAAAAGGGGAAGCCTTGAGATGTCAGGCAGCAAATGTAATTTTTTTTTTAAATAAACTATTTAAATGAATTAAATTTTTCCTTCCATTTAATTTTAGGTGAGAAGAAAAATCAATTTTGTATTCAACAAAAAAACTTGGGCAAAAATTTACAAAAATGGATCCTAGGGCTCTGGTGAATTGCCACGATTGCAAGCCTGCCAATCATTCAAAGGCTCCCCAAAAGGATGGAAAGATGTGTTTGAACCACGAAGGTGTTTGTTTTATTAACTACTGGATTTAGTTTAGAGAGAGGAGTGCGGGATAGTGCCATAGCTACAAAGCTATATGCTTCAGTTGTCACTGTACCTCACGTAACTGTTTTCATTCTTTTCCCTGGCATATAAACAGCGCTCATGCTCCATCCTTGGTTCACAGTGCTGACTAAAATCAATTGCTGTATGAAAGAACAGCATAAAACATAGACTCCATGTGGTTCTCAATCTGACCACTCAAACAGTGTATAGGTGAGGCTTTTATAGCCAAGGGTCCCCTGCACAAGCAAGGATTTTCTTTGTGCTTGTACTTAAAAAAAAAAAAGGAAAATCAATATTCTCAAAAGCAGTGGTATTAGCTAATACCCCACTTGCACCGTTTTGTAGATAACACTTCTCCAACTCCGGTGCAGGATGAAAAATATAGGCTGGTGCAATATTTAGTCGTGGCAGAGAAAATTAAGGCATATCACAAGATGAGTTTACATACAGGCTTCAGTCCTTGAGCCTTCAGTCCTTGAGCCTTCAGTCCTTGAGCCAACCTGTGAAATCCAGTGGACTATTTTTCTCCTTGTGAGCTCTTTGGCTACGGAAGAGTCATGCTGGGGGACTCCTCACTCCTGACAAGAGATTGAACAATAGTCGTGGAAATCATTTCATTTGGGGCAGAGGTCAGGGTGCGATAATGGACCAACATAGCGGGAAAGTCACAGGAGCTGGGATAGTTACCATAGCTGAAGTGACACAGGAGTCACAAGAGTTTGTCTCCACTGGTATTTAGAAGTCATTTGTCACCTGGGTATTTTAAGCCATGTTGATATCCCATCCTTTGTTCAAGGTGTTAGACTCCATATATATTTATTGCTATTCCAGTATATCAGAACTTGCCTTGCAGGAGCGGAGGGCTTCTGTGGAGGATTTTTCTTAAGAAAAACAGCAAGTTTGAGGTTGGAGTACTTGCACTTTTTAAAAACTTTCCGTGAATTGCTTTCAGATCTTGTCACTGGATCTTGGCAGTATGAGGCCACATCATTTCAAACTGTGAACAACAGAGGGAATGACCAGGCTTATCCTGCAATTTGTCCCACTTCAATGGAATACTTAGAAATTGTTAATGCAAAGTAAGCTTATTTCTACTTCTACCTTCCCTCTGCAGGACATGGGGGGGGAAAAAAACATTCTACTGTGCACCTTTTAAACAGGAGTCTTTTAAAAAACAACAGCTGCATATCCCTGGAATCATTCCATCCACAGAGTCATCTACCCTCATGGTTCAGTACTAAAATCAGTACATTTCTAATAACTTAGACTTAAGGGGCTATACTCCTTGGGTGACATTTAGGCTCTATCCTTCGCTCCTCCTTTTTATTCAGATAGTGTTATCCTCAGGCGTCCCAAAGCTTCTTGGTCTCAATCAGGCCTTAATAGAAGGAAGATTCTTCAAACGGGTCTTGCTGTGACAAATGTGGTATGTGTATATGTATAACGTATATATGTGTATATGTATAAATGTGTATATGCTACCGTTCTTTACCGTTCTCATCAAATCTCAGTTTCCCTAATTACACACTACTTCTCTGAAAACTATGAATTATATAATGAGTCTAACCAAGATGTATGCTGCAAGTAACTGCTTCAGTTATTAGGCAAGGGTATGAAAATAAAGCTAATCACAGGGAAAGCATTTTCAATTAATCTGCCTCACACAGTCCATTTACAAGGCATTCATTTATGTTGGTTGCTTTCAATTTTAACAATAAATGAACTTTTGTTATTAAAGAAGGAACAGATCCCTGGGTAAGTAACAATGTGCAGAGTGAGTGAAGAATCAAGTAAGGATGTATTTATATCTGAAAAGTAAGAGAGAAATAATCTGTAACCCATAAGGGTGACAATGAATACAAATGTATTTAGATCGCTGCTAAAAACAAATTGGGATTCACCCCTCCAAGGGTCATGCTCTGCCTTTTTTTGTATTAACAATACACAAGTTTTCAATCAAAATCGGTACCAAGTGAAAAACCTTCTTCACAGAGCATGAAGAAGTAGAGATTCACCTTTCTGACCACCTTCTTTCCTGTCTTCTATATATCCTCATAAAATATTTACTCTGCTTCTGAATGACCACTCTGATTATCCTTAGACTCCTTTTCAGATTCCCTGATGATGTCATGGAAATGTTAAACCCATTATGCTAAGCTAGGACCTCCATCTAATGTGACCTCTTGGCACTAGCTTCTAAAGACAGCACGACACTTTTACATAAAAGTTAGTCTTCCTCTGGGTCATCAATAGATGGACTCATAATACACCAGCACTTTAGTCAACACCAGCAAAATTTAAGCAAGGCCACATAAAGGGTCCAAATCTGTTTCATGTTTACAATAACGTGATTGAAACATCTATTAAAAGGTACAGTTATTTTCTATTGGAAAATAAGCATTTATACTATTTCATGGGTCCACCCCATAGGTAACACACGACATTCCTTTTCATTAAGCCATTAGGGAAGTGATTCGTGACTAGCACCCTGCTCTAATTATCTTTAATGTAGTGTTTCAAATTGATCATGCATAATGCAATTAGAAATCATAATTAAATTAATTTATATTGATTTAAGCCTTTATAAGTTGTTAATAACTATAGCCCATTACACTAATTCCTAGGAGCCAGCATTAATATTTTCAGTATGCTGAAATATTTCACTTTTTCCCCCCTTCCTTGCGTCGGGCGCTTCATTAAGGAGCTCACGGGGGATGGCTGCCGGGGGACGCTGCCCGGCAAGCGCCCCGGAGCCGGCGGGCTCCGGCTCCCCGGGCGTGGCCCTCCGTGGTCCCGGCGCGAGTGGGTGCTGGGGGAACGAATCGATAGCTGACTTTAATGCGGGAATAATGACCGCTGCCCGGGCTGGCAGCGGCCGCTTGTATTTCCATGGAGACGGAAAGACCCCGGCAGCCGCCCAAGGGGAAAACTCGGGGGGTGGGAGTCAAAAAAAGCGAGTGGGGGGTGTTTCCTGAAGGAAACGAGCCCAAAAAAGAAGCAGCTCGCGGCGGAGCTCCCCGCTGGCCGGGGAGGGTGCGGGCCCGGCCCTCCCCCGCCGCAGGGAGGCCACCACGCCGGCGGCCCCACGGCCGTGGGGCTTCCCCAGGCAGGGGAGCCGCGGCCGGCGTCGTGCGTGGCGCGGCGGGACCCGCGCTGCTCCGCGGGGGCGAGGGGACCCGGCCGGGGGCAGGGCGCGGGTAGCCCCGGCGGGGTGGGGGAGAGCCCCGGCTCCCCGGGGCTTGTGTTGATGGCCGAAGCCGGCCTCTCGCCCAGCGGCAGGCTCCCAAATCTCTCCTCTCCTGACAGGGACCTTATCCCTTCCCATCCCCCGGCCCCCATCCACACCCCCCCCCAACTAAAAAGCTGTCGTGAAAGTTATTTCCCCCCACGCCCATTAAACTTGTGCAGCGTGGCCCTCTTTTCGAAAGAGTTATGCATAAAACCAGAGGCAGTACATCCCCCCGCGCGGGATGTCACGGACTAAACAGCGCTCTCAAACGGGTGTGCTTCCATCCCACCCTTGTCTGACACCTTTTAATCAGAAACGGACGGTCCAGGGTCACAACAAGTTTTCCAGTGAGAAAGATGCCCGGCTATAATAAAATCTTACAGCGGGGGGTTAACGAATCATTTAAGAAAACAATTTATGCTTAAATAATATTTCTTTTAAGATAAAATCGGGGTTTGCAAATCGGGATTTGATTTGAGAGGCATGAATTCTATTATACGTACAATTTAATCACGGGGTATTTAAAATAGACATTTCCATCTAAAATCCAATCAGAAATCAACACAGTACCTCGAGGCATTAAGATGATCATCTCCATTTTGCATTTGTAAACTGGTAGAAATAAATGTGGCTTGTGGATACCAAGAGGTCAAGTACGGCTGCTCAAATATTTTTCTTACAAAATGACGGATTTATTAGACAAATAAGTAGCCCGGCTGATGCAAAACCCCCAGTGATTGAATTTTGACGTTGAGTCAACAACAACTCGAACTACATCAGTGCTCCAAGATTTAGTTATGATGGTAGAGATTACTGAACAAATAGGAGGCAGAAATGAATACAGATTTCCTAGGATCTGCCCCTGGCACCCTCTTCTTGACATTCCCCTCCATATGCTATCCCTATTCACAGTGTATTCTAATTAAAGGACTGGGCTATGTCTTCTAATTTTACAAGAACTTTTAAATAATTAGTCTGGTGTGTGTTAAAAGGGAAAGCTTCAGACATAAGGGGATTTCAGTCCCTTTAGGATCTCTCCCCGGCTTTGCAGTTATCACAGTCCCTTCCGTGAGGAAGGGTGGAAAACGCCTCTGATTTGATTGCAGAAAGATAGGAACCCTGATCAAACTGCCGTATGCAAACACAGGCGTCCTCGGTTCATTTCCAGCCCATTCAAAGAGGGCGGTTTGGGTTTTTCTCTTTGGGATTTTGGAGCGAGATTCTTTTTTTCCCCCTCCCCGTGGAAGAGATGTTGAGGGTCCAGCATTCCTGGGAAAATCTGTCCACGGATCCCAATCGCCTGTGAAACAAGGTTGGGCTGCAGCCTGCACAGCCTCGGCAGCGGCATTTTTTCACGCTGAACCTGCCCCCTCCCTCCTCCTCCCTTCCCTCCCTCCTTCCCCCCCTCCCCACCCTACAGGTGTATGTATCGACGAGAGTTCCCCGGTCCCCGCGCTGGTCCCGGCAGGGAGCTAGGCGTGTGCTGGAAAGCCTCCGTGAGCGGTGGGAAAGCGATGTTATTCTTGCTTCATTTCTTCAGCGCTTTGGAGCGTTACTTTTACTTGCTAATCACGAAGGGGCGCTTAAATAATTGAGAGTACGTTTAAGCATAAAGCAGTCAGTTTCTAATCTTTTCAGGGGAAAAGGGACTAATCTGCACCTGCTGTGAGAGCCCTTTTTTTATTTATTCTGTATATTACTTCCACTCCAAGCTGGACCTGATGGCTCCAATTACAGCTGAGCCTTGCGGAATCCATACCCTCCCTTTGGCAGCCCCTTTCTCTGCTCCCCTCTTCTCCGCAGGTATAAACTTTTCCTTGACAGACAAGAGGGAGCGGGGGGATCTTACCAGACACCATTTAGCTGAGATTTTTTTTTTTTTTAAAGAAACTCTTCAGAATTCTCAAGCTCCCCAAATTTGCCTTCTTTCTATTGCCTCCACTGTATCGCATGCATATTTGTAGAGAAGAGAAGCATACACTGGCTGCCATGGTGCTCTGGATTATTTTTTAATAGGGGATAGCTCGAGAGCAGGATTTTAACGTAGATTTTCTCCTGTTTAGCATTTGGGAATAAATTGTTTAATAAGCCTTTCTCCTACTACCTATTTTCACTGCCGAGTTTTTACATTGTGTAGAGGCTTCTCAGAGTATTGCCAAAGTTAATTCCAGATTTATATTTCTGTAACCTGCTTAGGATGCAAAAAGAAAAAAAAAATCCTGTCAAATTAAAGTGAGTCCTCCTGTCTTGCCTGCTCCCAGCAAATAACTTGCAGCACCTAATAAATCCAGATGGAGTTCCTCATATAGCCCGGTGCAGAAATAATTATTGTCCTGGCTTGTTTCATGTCAGAGGCCTCTTCGGCTCATCTGTCATGAAACCAATTTCACTTTATTTACATCCATTTGCTAGTTTAATTACTGTGCTGATGAATAGCCTGAAGGAATTAAGTTACGAGTCTTTGGAAACCTAAAACGACAGATATATGGGTTACCTTTTAAACAGAGGAAGAAAATGATGGGTGGTGTGTGCACCAAAATTTAAAGGTAATAAGAGCCTTTCCCTAGCTAGGTGGAAATGCAGAATCAGCTGACACTCAGCCCATGCATTTACCTCTGTCTTGATGTAAAGTATTGCTTAGAAAGGCTTTCATATTTTTTTCAGGTTAAATGCAATCTGTATTAAAGCAAAGGTTCCATAAGACGGGTACCAGCTTTAGATCTAAGCACAGATGCACTCATTATTTTTCCATCCACTGAAAGGGGAAAAAAAGTCAGAAAATAAGTCTGTCTTAAAGGCTGACTTCAACATAACCTATGCAATGTACCATGCAACACAATCAATAGGGTTACTGTCCTGTGTCTGCAATCGCAGAAATAGTCTCAAGCGCTTCTTCCCTCTAACTTGCCTCTCTGTGGTGCACTGTACCAACAGAGAGAATTTCAACCAGCTAGAGGATCTTGTGCTTTTTATGTAAACCTATGAAAAGCAGAGTTTCTCCCTGTGTTCGTTCCGTGTCCCTGGTCTAGCCCACGTCCTTTCCCTTTCTCTGGATGTTTTTCAACCCTTTCCAGTACATATGCGCGTGCTGCTTGGCCTGGGGATCAGGGGAGGGGATCTACCCGATCCACCCACATGCTCCCCACGAGGGGACCCTGCTGCAGGGTCCTGGCACACCCAAGTGGTCCTGTCCTCCCCCTCCTCCACCACTCAATAACTTCCCTGAGCCACTGTAGCGCTTTATGATAATCTAGAATTTCAAAACTTTATGCAGCATGTGCCTGAGCGAAAGGTCAGTCTCTTTAATGCTCCCCCTCACCCATCATGAAAGAAAAGCAAAAAAAAAAAAAAAATCCAGCAGTCTTGGAAATAGGCTGGAAGTGTTATTTGCCCGGGCTGTGCCCCGCCTTGTCACCTATGGACTGGCCAGCAAGGTCCAGGAGGAGCCCGTGTGAGCATGTTGATGCTAACTCTAAAGAGAAAGCCCCCCAAAACCAAGCAAAGAGCAGAAACCAGACCCGAGAGCTCGTGCATCTTTTCGGGAGCTAAGCCTTGGCGTTAGGAACATCAGGACATCTTTATTTGCCTGAACGGCAGAAGTTTGGGTGGGCCCGCCAGTCCCGTTTTGAGGGCTGCGTGAAAAATCCACATACACGGGGGGGTTTACACCGCTCTCCTACGCAGGCGACTTCTTCCCCTGCTCCCGGTACTTTTGTGGATCTCACGGGTTCAGCCACCGTGGGACAAACCTCCCGTGAAGAAATGACGTGCTGCAATAGGTAACAGCGCACAGGCAAAAGTGGTAAGGGCGGTCAGAGGTCTGGCTGCGCGTAGGGGAGGTGATCCTCGGCTCGCCAGAAAAAGCCTTCCCCTCAGAGGCACCCTCCGCAAGGAGAAGGCTGAAGGGGCGGACAAGAGATCCCCTTTGTCACAGAACTTGAGCAGCACTTTAAAACCAAATCCTTTGCCGGGGGAAACGTGACACATTTCCCCCCTCCTCCCTCAAATCTCGCTGCCGGCTGACCTGAGCTGGTTACACCAGGGTATAAAAGAGCGGATCAAAAGAGAATTACAGCTGTGTGTTCGAGGTACTCCGGGTCTTTATATCTGAGAGAAATGAAAGGAGAAAGTATACAGCAAAATAGGGTGGGGTATTAAAAGCTCCCTTCCCCCCCCGCCTCTCTCCTCTCCCCTCTCTCTCTCCCCCCCTTTGATTAATAGATCCATGTGGCTAACGGCCTGACATATGGTGTGCGAAGCAGCTTGAGATGGTTCCTCAGGCATACCCTACGGCCATTAACATATCACAGGCTTCTGTGCAGCCAGCCAGCCTGCCCGCCTGCCTGCCCGCCTGCCTGCCTGCCTGCCTGCCTGCCTGCCTCCGCCCCGCGCCCCGCGCCCCGCGCCCGCGCCCGCGCCCGCCGGAGCTCTCCCTGGTGCTGAAGCTCCGCCGCGTCTCCGCCGTGGTAGAGTTCAAACAGCAGGCGCGCACACGCACGCACCCACGCACACCCACGCACACGCACACCCAGGGGTTTGAGAGTCCTGCGCCGCTTTCAAGCGAAGAGGTGGCAAGCGGCAGCAGCACCACTCCTTAGTCCGCAAAACAGGGACTTCTCTCGCTCTTTTTTTTTTTTTTTTTTTTGTCCCCCTCGTCTAAGGAAAAAAGGGTGTTGCTAGACCTGAAACCTTTACTAGAGAGAACGCAAAAATTACCTTGCGTGGAAACCGGTCACATTTACAATGCAGTGCCCAGCTTGCAGAGCAGAAAAGACAGCTTTCTGCAAATAACCCCCAAGTTAGGAAACTCGTGCCTGTCGCACCTGGCAGTGGGGGAGAGGGGTTACTCCCAGCCGTGTTGTTTGGGGAGAGGGGTTACTCCCAGCCGTGTTGCTTGGAAGCGGGAATTATGGTACAGAATACAGTGGCCGAGAATGCAGCAAAACCTAAGGTTTATTTAATCCATTTCCAGGGTTCTGACAGAAACATAAATCACGCCCTGCACTTTGCCTTTCAGTCTCCCGTAGATAACTGCCCTAGCTCTTTTGAACTTTGTTCTGGCTGTTTTGTTGGGAAATAAATGCTAACGCTAGATTAAACATTGCAGGTAGCTTCATCTTCTGATTTCAGGAAAATAGTGTTAATAAGGAGCTTTGATGTTGTTTTACTTTCAGACTGTATGCCTTAAGGCAGAAAAACGCATAAAGGTAGCTGGGAAAGTAAATTGCCAGAAGCGAAGAGCACCCTCCCTTTCAAAATCCTGTAAGTACTCCTCTCTCGTACATCAAACCGATCCTGTGCAGAGCAGCACTAGTCGCTTTGAGATCTCCTGGCTTTGGCAAACATCTCGCATTTCAACGCACACCCGGCGGTGTGTGAGCCTGTGTTTACGTGTGTGCGTTCTGCCGTTATCAGCTGTTAATGAAACTGAGGATTACAGGGGGAAATACGAAAGGCTCATTGCAATAGCTGCTTTTTTCTTTTCTTTTCTTTTCTTTTCTTATTCCCGAATCAGAATATAAAATCCCATGGGGAAAAGAATCCTAGAGATTTGCAGTGAGGAGTAAAGCCGATGCAATGTGAGTAGAGAACTGCAGACCTCCGCCACGCTGAAGCAGCCCAGAACAAAAGTTTCGCATACTGTACATTTGGGGTCTTTCTAGCTATTCTGCCAGTAGCCTCCTTCCATTCTTTCGGGAGCCCAGCACACCAGCAAAGCCGATTCCTCGCACACAATCAATACATTTTGCATAACGCGAGTCCCTCTCGCAGGCTCGCTCTCTCTCGCTCCCTCTCTCTATTTGTGTTTGCCTCGCGTAGGTGGACGGGGGCTCTACACGGGGCTTTTCTTTAAAGAAATTAGCACCGACGACAGGGAGTCTCAAAAGCAAGCCGTGCGCCGTAGCTGGTGCTAGTCACTGCTTCCTCAGGTCAGAAATGTGGCTGGAGCCCACCACAGCAACCTCTCAAGCATGCGGTTCGGTTTCAGACAGACACAGCTTGCCTCTCTCCAGTCTCTCCCCTTTAACCGCCCCCCCCCTTCTATTCCTCTTACAGCAGTGCTTTAATAAAGTCACATAAGTGATTGAAATTAACATAAATCATTATTAGTTATTAGGATTTGCTCTAAATTACTCTGTGAATATAACACCAAACCCCATCTGCCACTCCTGCTCTAGCAGCAATAGATTGCAGATAAAATAAATGTCCTTACCCCATTAGAATGTTCCTGTCTCTGTAGCCAAAAGCCAAACAAAAGCAATAAATACAGAGCTTTTTTCTCTCCACTATTCAGCTGTGACTGTTTTCATCAGCTCTTCCTCTAGAAAAGCTCGATAGCTGCCTGAAAATATTGCATTTTATATCACCAAAGGGCGATTAATATTGCATTAACTGTATTTAACATTTTTTAAGCGCGAGTAATCTGAAATGAGTAAGTTTCTGTTACTAAATACAGGGGATGTCAGAGCTGGTGAAAACAGCTTAAAATATCTGTATAAACAGATTATTTGTTTCATACTTTGTATTTTTATAATGTTATGGTATAGTGTGCTCTGTTTGAAGTAGAAGAAGCCATGCTAATGGTCTGTTTAAAGTATTCTGACACTGTCTGGAGACATCCAAGTCTCTGCCTTCATTAAATGTTTATTGTCAACACTTCAGTGAAAAAAAGTCTTGTGTAAGTGAATTTCCACTGCTGGATGCTGTCAACACTTTGTTTTATTCTGATCCGCGTGTACAAAAGTTTGTATACATTATGCTGAAGTGAAGAGCGGCAGAGATTTAGTGAGCTATAATTAGTCACCAACCAAACTTTTGTTAGTAATTCGGTTTACATAATGACCACAATCAAGGGCTGAGTTATGTATATCGGCGCCTTGTCTTCTTTCCACGCAGCCTGTGAAAAGGTGTATTCATGTTGACATGCTATCCCCTTCTCAAGGAACATCTGTTTTTAAAAATAAACAGCAGAAGCACCAAACCCACAGCTTTTACATATTTTAGCCTTGGCTTACACTTTAAACTTGATTTCTTTTATCCGGGCGAGGGATGCACATCCTCTTCCCTCCCTCTCCGCACCTCGGCGTTTGCAGTCGGGGCTCCCGCTGCCGAGCCCGGCCTTGGGCCGGTCTGTCCCCGCACCGGGAACGGCTCCGCGCCGCACCGGCCGCAAGCAGGAGGACGCTCGTTGCTCCCACGGCAGGAGGCTTTTTTGAGACTTTTACCACTCGCTTGCGAGAATCAGTGCGAAGTTACAATTCGCCTTCAACGTACCAGCGCAGTGTGCCTTTTTTATTATTATTTATCTGATTTTGATATAAAGCCTTTTAAATACTTCCGTCCTCAGAGTGATTAACGTCTTACGACATCAGATTTTTTTAAGTAATTACACACACACACACCACCCCACCCCCCACCCCCGTTTCCCGGTATGTATTTTTTTTAAAAGAGGTGTTTAACAACTTTTCTCCCTGAGTTAGAGACGCTTCGGCACGCTTAGGTGGGCAGGCTGAAGGAGTTAAAACGCAGTTCAAAGGAGGACTCCTGCTTTCCCAGAGGGCCTGTGACTCCGCCGAAGTCCAGAGACCAATTTGGGAAGCAGATTTTGCATGCGCAGCTGCCCCTTGACGATCAGCCACGGCAAGCTCCCGGGCAGGGATTGCCTGGTGACATGGCCATAAATCCGCAGCCCTACAGCAGACCGGGCTCTCCGGGCCCCTCTGCCCGCGGAAACACCGCGCAGAGTCCGCCTCGAAGTTGCATCTTAAACCAGCAGGAGGAAAGAGACCCCGCGGAAGGGAGCGGGGGGGGCGGTGAGCATCCCGCGGCCCCTCCGCCCCCCGCGGAGGCAGCCCCGCACCGGCTGCCGCTGCTGTCGGCGGTGCGAAAGCAAAGGCGGAAAGTGCGCGCCTCTGCCCGCGGGGCGCTGCCTGCCCCTGCCTGCTCCTGCCTGCTCCTGCCTGCACCTGCCTGCCCCCAGCCGCTGCCTGCTGGCCCGGCGGCGGGGCTGGGGCCCTTCCGTGCAGGCGCCACTTTCTGTTACTGCTGCTTCTTCACAGATTTATACGTGACACCTTATTTTAAATTAACTTTTGAGCCCTGGATTTCATTCATTCATTCATTCATCCATCCGGGCAGCCGCCCACCCGCCTACCTGTCTGTCTTGCCATGATGCAAAGAGACTTGTTTGCAGTTTTACCACCGCCGTCCCATCTCTGGGACCTATATATTCACCTGACCTATATATTCATCCACCGCTTTTCTCCCAAACTGAGCCTCCTTCAGGTGCGAAGGGGTTGCAAAGGAGGAAAAAGAAAATGCTTTCCAAAAGCGGAAGGGGAAGAGGGAAGGAGGGGAAGCGCGCGGGGGGGGGGGGTGTTCGTGCAGCACGCCTCCCATCAAGCTGTCTTGACAACAATTACTAAAGTTTTTAATTAGCCTCTTGTTATAATTCATTTTATTAATTTTCTAAATCTCAGGCCATGAATTATTAACGGCGGCTCCGTAATTGTGTTTGCAGCGGCGCACGTGATGGCGGCGGCCCCGCCGCGCCGCGGCTCTCCCCGCGTGGGTCCCCTTCGCGCCCAGGCTGGGGAAGGGGCCCCGGCAGCAGCGGGCTCCGAGATTTTATCAACTCTTAAATAACATAATTACCGATAATCAGACGCTCGTCTGGCAGGTGGAAACATGTTCCCAAGCGGATTGGAATTCTGCTGCTGCTCTTTTAAAAATCAATTAGGCTTTCCTCCGCTTTGGAATCAGCAGGTAAATATAATAAAGCTTTAAAAAAAAAAATAGCGCCGGCTCGAAAGCGAGATATAAATAACTGGAGGGATTTAAACTCGTTTGGGAAATGCCAGAATAATGCAGGGCAGCAGCGGCGGTATCAAGCTTTACGCGCTCGAGTCCGTCAGAGTTAAAATAATTATCTTTCGACAAATCTATTTCTCTTCGGAGGGAAGGGGGGACAGGGGGAGGCGGGGAGGGAGGCACATAAACCATAAAATCTGTGCTGTAGGACACTTCATTCCCCTTCTGGGGAGCCTTTTTACTTGTTGAACCAGGACCGAATTAGTCTTAATATCACAGGAGAGTAAAAATCAATACGACCGTGGCAGTGGGTGTCTGTTACTCACTTATGATGGCCTAATCTAAGTTGAAAGCAATCGGAGAGCAAGTGTTAAGCAGAAATTCCGGGAGCCAGTCCGGGTCTTGCAGACTCAGGACTGGAAAAATCACACCAGGAAAGCGGCGAGATACCTCAGGTGTGGAGCAAAAGGCCATTCAAGGGACCGCAGGGCCGAAGTGTCCTCGGCGAGGGTGACAGGCGCTGAACCGGCCGAAGCGCAGGAGCCGTCAGAGGTGGCGGCCGCCCGGCAGCGGCCTCGGCCCGTGTCGCAAGGGGGGGGTGGGGTGGGGGGTGGGGGCTACATTTTTTTGGTCACAAACTGCACTTCTGCATGCAGGCGATTGTATGCTGTTGGGGGAAAAATGCGAATGCGTTCTGTGCCGCTTCGTCTTTTTTCTTTTACTTTTTCTCTCGGATGCAAAAGTTTTAACTTGGGTTAGACCTTACAAACACGGATATAAACACTTTTCTTTCTTTCTTTCCTTCTTTCTTTCCTTCTTTCTTTCTTTCCTTTCTTTCTTTCCTTCCTTCATTTCTTTCTTTCTGTTCTTTCTTTCTTTTAGTTATTTCTTTCTTTCTTTCTTTCTTTTCTTTCTTTCTTTCTTTCTTTTTCTTTCTTCCTTTCTTTCTTTTCTTTCTTTCTCTTTCTCCCTTTCTCTCTTTCTTTATTTCTTTCTCTCTTTCTTTCTCTCTTCCTCTTTCTTTCTTTCTTTCGATAAGAAAGATCTTTTAGTGAGGCATTTATTAAAGAAGCCTCAAGAGTATTTCGTGGTTTTACGAACTATTCAGATTCATCCGACGGAAAGCAGGACATTCCGGTTTTGCACAGTTTCCTACCATGAAAAATAGGAAACCCTGCAAAGCTTTTATTTTCACCATCTGTTTTATTAACATATTATTTTTTCTTTGTACTCGATAAGGATTGTACTTATTACAAAACAAACTCTTTAACTTTTCAATACATACATCGGTCATTACTGTATAATACAAATGTGGTACCACTTGTAACATTTCAGTCGTTTGGGGCAGATGAAAAAAACCCCAACATTTGTAATTATTTTTATTTGTTCATTCCTGACTCTCCAAAAATGATATCCGGTAATACTTTTCTATAAAATAATATTTTTACAAATGCATTTATTAAAAATTCTGATGACATTTCAAGTTAATAACAACAGAAACAAGTCAATTTCCGGTGGACAGGATCTATGTTTTTTTAAAAATACCTTTAGTGCTTATTTTTTAACATCAACAGTTGTTTAAAGTCACAGCTTTTTGAACGTATTATTCTTTTCTGAACATCACGTGTCTTGATTCACAGATTTACCGGCGAAATTAAAAAGATTTGGCTAAAATATGTCTACAGAAGAAATAATCCCAGCTATTAAGTAACTTTTTACATTTGGCATCTGATCTAGTCACAGGTCATCAGAAAATAGAAAGAGGTTCTTTGATCACTTGAAGCAGTAGGTGGCATCCTATACGTTCCTAATGAACAATCGCATTTACAACATAAGGAGAGATCAGTTTAGGATTTTCATATTTATTAACCCAAAATAAAAATAAAGTATCTTGTTACATAATTAAGTGCAATTAGGCCAGTCAGAACAACATATAAACCTGAAACCACCCAAGCTTTTCTTCTTTATACATATTTTTGTAGGTGCATAATCCTTTCCAGCAAACTGAAAAGAAATACTTCAGAAGTCCTTCTTAAAATTTTCCTTTGAATTATATTCTGCAGTTATAGAATAAACTTCAAGAAACACACGCAGCTAATATATAGTTAATTTTATTCAGAGCACCGATTTTCACATAAGAGCTATCTCAAAGTAATGATTTCTGGATTTAGCAGAAAAATACATCTCTCACTATTTTCTTTTTGGTAGAATTAGTCTCATCGCCTAACGGCCATACCTTGAATTTAGCAGCCGTGTCTCGGAAATATTTTTTTTCTTTTTTTAAATGCACCCAATAATAATAACTATTCTGTTTTCACGTTTGTTTTATTTGTAAGTATGCTGGGACGCATCTCCCTGTTGGATTTTGGCGTACAGAAATATTTCTGATAGAAGTAAAAGTAATAGAGTAAAGACACAACCAAGGAGAAAGCTCAGCAAACATACATGGACAGGTAGATTATTCAGTGAGACATTTCAGGATCCACACGTGGTTGCAGTTTGTAACCTTTTTTTGTGTGTGTGTGTGTGCATTAAAGAAAATATTTACAATCGTCTTTCTTCTCTTCCCCCCCCCCCTCTTTTTCTTTTTCCTCTTTTAAATCTAAATACAAGAACGTGACAAGAATGTTTGTGTTTTCGGTGAAAACAGGCAGTTAAACTGTGAAATTACACCATCCACAACAGATTCTACCAGAAGCTAGTCTATTTAGTGCTCAGTTTCAAAATGCATAGAATGTTTGCGCTGCAAACAATGATACACAAAATAATAATAATATTAATAATAATAGCAATAATAATAATAAAATAAATAGTTAAATAAATAAATAATATCGAGACTTTACCACGGATCTTTCTATGCCTTTTTTTTCTTTTCTTTTCTTTTCTTTTCTTTTCTTTTCTTTTCTTTTCTTTTCTTTTTTTTTTTTTTTTTTAGGCCATGCATAATTTCAGTCTATTGTTTGTTTTGATTTAAACGGGAGGGTATTTTCTTTTCCCAAATTCCTTGTTACTTGAAAGCCTTAACAGTCGTTCGGTTACAGCCAGAGCCAGCAATGGCTTCTGCACGTAGCTGGCGCTTTATACCTAACGAGCTCTGAACATTTTATTTTTATTTTTTTTCAATCCGCGAGACATATAATGCACCTCGATTATTATTAGTAGTAGTACCAGCATCGTTATTACGGAATAACATCATCGCTTCCAATCCGGGAGACTGTGATAGTGCAAACTGAACCCCCCCACACACTCCCCCCAAAAGCCATCCTCTACCTAACGTTTATTATTTACAATAAACGACTTTTAAGCCCGAATGGGTTTCTTTGCGTGTTTGTTCCCAACGTGCAGACCCCTCAGAAAGAAATGTCATTTCAAACCCTGCTCTGGTGATTTCTTTTGCCTGCTGGGTGCAATAGCCCCTAGCCCTGGGAGGAAACCAAGGCAGGACCTTTTTCCCACCACAGCCCGTCGCTAACCTAAATCCAGCAGATTTGGCAGGGATGTCGGGGGCATGGGGTGGGGACCGGGGGAGAGGGAGGGGAGAGGACATAGTTAACCACGAGCCGTAATGAATCTGAACATTTTCCTTCGGAGAGCATCCCTGCTCAGGCAGGTTTGGCATCTATCTCCAGACACGTCTCTGCAGAGGCAAGGACCTGTCCTTAGACATAGATGGGAACGCAAACCACGCAGGCGAGGGAAGAGAAACAAAGGGGCTGCGGAGTAACTTTTTCTTTTCGTTTTCCTTGAGCTAGCTAGGATTACCGAGGCAACAGCGGAGAGGAAAGGGACCGCTCCCCAGCCTCGGAAGGCCCGGCTGCCCCGCCGGGCTGGGGCCGCCTGCCCCGGCCCCAGCCCCGGCCCCGGCCCCGGCCCCGGCCCCGGCCCCGGCCCCGCTCGCACCGCTCCCCCGGCACAGACAAGACCCATCGCCAAAGCCTCGCGAAAAACCGCATTCGAGGGAAAACCAAAACAAAACCAAACCAAACCAAAAGAAAACAAGAAAACCCCAAGACCCCACAACCAAAGCCAACCAAAGAAAAAGACCCCCCCCACCACCAAACCACCGCCGTCCTCATTCATTACCAAGCCAGGGAAAAAGAAAGAAAACCAGAAAGTAAGGAAAAGAGACCCGAACCAAACGTAGCATCATCACCGACAGTTTCGCCTTCCGGGTGTGTTGGTCGGTTTTGTTTTCCTTCGGGAAGTTGTGACTTAGGTTGCTCGGTTTGTGGTTGTTGCTGTCACGGTATTTATTGGTGTGTGTCTGTGTGTGTTTACGCTTTAAGTTGCTCTTTCTCCCGCTTTCTGTCGGGGGGTCGGGGGGGGGCAGAGGGCGGATGGGGCCGCAGAAGTGACCCCCACGGGTTTCTAGAGCGTTTTTACCCCCTCTCGCCTCCTTCTTCTCGTTGGTGTCCCGGTGTCTTTTTGTTTTAATAATTGATAGCGCACCCCCCCCCCCCGCAGGCCCCCCCTCCCTTCTCATCGAGTAGTTCGCGTTTAATTTCTACATCGTCCCTTGGTCCCCAGGAGCTTCCCACGGCGTTTCGGGCGACGGCGGCGCTGGGTGGGCACCCCCCGCGGCCCCGGCCCGGCCCCCCCCGGTGCCCCCGGTGCCGCCGGTGGCAGGGCCGCCCCTCCCCCCCGCCCCTAGTAGGTGGCGGAGAATTTCATCCGTTTCTGCTTCTGTCTCTGGTTGCAAAACCAAACCCGCACCACGTTCTTTTTGAGGTCCAATTTCTCGGCGATGGCGGCGATCTTCTCGGAGGAGGGCCGGGGCTGGACGGCGAAGTAAGCCTCCAGGGAGCGCTTCTCCGGGGCGGCGATGGAAGTCCGCTTGCGCTTCTTCTCGCCCCCGTTGAAGAGCTCGGGCTTGTTCATTTTTTCCCGCTGGGCGCCCTCGGCCTCCTCCAGCCAGGCCTGCAGGATGGGTTTGAGGGCGATCATGTTGTTGTGGGAGAGGGTGAGGGACTCGAAGCGGCAGATGGTGCTCTGGCTGAGGGAGCCCACCCCCGGGATCTTCAGGTTGGCCAGCGCCGAGCCCACGTCGGCCTGGGTCACCCCCAGCTTGATGCGGCGCTGCTTGAAGCGCTCGGCGAAGGCCTCCAGCTCCCGCGGGTCCGTGTCCGAGTCGCAGATGGAGGCCAGGCCGGCCGCCCCCACCACCGCCGCCGCCGAGGCCACCTGCCCCGCGGCCCCGTGGTGCGCGGCCACCAGCCCCGGGTGCGGCAGCCCCGACGGCATGTTCATGGCGGCCGGGTGCGAGAGGTGGCCCAGGCCGTGCATGTGCGAGTGCGGGTGGGCCGAGGTGGAGATGAGGCCGCCGCCGCCCCCGCCGCCGCCGCCGCCGCCCCCGCCGCCGCCGGCCCCGCCGCCGCCGCCGCCCGCCCCGTCGTGGCCGCCGCCGCCGCCGCCTCCGCCGCCTCCGCCGGGCATGAGCGCCAGGGAGGGGGAGGTGATGTGGTCGAGGAGGTCGCCGGGCTCCAGCGCCTGGTGGTGGTGGTGGTGGTGGTGGTGGTGGTGCGCCAGGGGCACGGTGGAGGTGGAGGTGCAGGGCACGCTGTTCATGGTGTGGTAGGTGGCGTCCGGCTTGAAGGGGTGGCTCTTGCCCTGCGAGACGGCGATGTCGACGGCGGCCAGAGCCTCGGCCCGCGCCAGCAGGGTCTCATCGAGGCTGGCGAAGATATTGCTCTGCAGCTGCAAGGGACACAAAACAGAGCGGGGTGCGGGGAGAGGAGGGCAGGGGGGCGCCGGGGAGGGGGGCAGAGAGGGGCGAAGCGAGGAGAGGGGAAGCGCCGCGTCGCGGGAGGCCGGGGTGTGCGGTGGGGAAGGAGGGGGAAAAGGGGAGGGAGGGCAGCCCGGGAGGGGAGAGAGAGGTGGGCAAAGTTGGGGTGACCGTGCGGGGGGAGCCGGCAGCAGTGTGAGCGTGTAAAGGGGCACGGGGGGGGGAGAGCCAAGTGGATGGGGGAAGCGGGGTACAGCAGGAGACAGCGCGGGGAAGTGGGGGGAAGTAGGGGATGGGGTAGGATAATAGGGGGGGAAGCGGGGAGGGGGAGCAAACGAGGAAAAGGAGAAACGAGGGGTAGGGTAGAAAGGGCAGGCAGCCGGCGGGGAATCCGAAAAAGAGAGGACGGGGGTGTGAAGGGAACAAATAAATTGGAAAAAAAAAAAGGAAAGGAAGAAGAAGAGAAAGGAGGAGAAGGAGGAGAAGAAGAAATGGATCTGTAACTCTCAGCTGGGGAATTGTGTCAAACACAAGAGCACATAAAGCGCATTCGTTTTCAGAGGCCGAGTCATAAAAATTAATACAGAAAGTGGATGAAGTCGGAGACTCGTGTGAACACCGCTTTCAAAAAAGATCACAGGCGCTCAGATGATTGCAGAGGAAGACATGAAAAAAACATTAAGCGCCGCTTGTCAAAATGTGCCTCGCAGCGGTTTTTTTATTAATGCACATACACATACATGCAGTACACAGAAAAGAGGGAGAGAGAGAGAAAGAAAGAGTGTGTGCGTGTGCGTGAGAGAGAGAGAAAGAAAGGAAGGAAGGAAGGAAGGAAGGAAGAAAGAAGAGAGCTGCAGCTGCCTGTCCCTTACCGGCGGAGTTGGTAGACATGCTCTTCTTATTGCTTCCGAGCTGGAGTGTAGAGAGGGGTATTTGTGCTCAGGTAGGGTGGGATGCATGGCAAAATGCGGCTGTTTGCTGTTCATGGACATCATCTTGAAGGCTTGGCATGTAAATCCACAAACACTCCTAAAGTCGGGGGAAAAGTGCTCTCCGGGCGCTCTCCTCCCGCCGGGGAAAGCTGCGGACGGCGGCGGGTGGCGGTGGCGGAGCCGGTGGCGGCGGTGCCGCAGCGGACCCTGCCCCCGCCGCCGCCGCTGCCGCGGTGGCCGGGGCTGGGCTGGGTGGGTGAGCGGGCGGCGAGGCTCCCTCCGGCCCCCGCCGTCTCACTCCTCTGCCTGCCGCTGCCCGGCGCCGGGCGCGCTGCGCTGCGCTCTGCCCGCACCTGAGCCCCGCATCCCGTGGCTACCGCCGGGCGGGCTCTCGCGAGAGCGCGGCGGCTCCGGCTTTGACAGGCATCAGCTGTCTCCCCCCCTTCCTCCTCCTCCTCCTCCTCCTCCTCCTCCTCCTCCTCCTCCTCCTTTTCCTCCCGCCGCCCCCGGTCCCTGCCTCCCCGCGCCTTGTTGCATCTCCCGCAGCCCTCGCCCGTCTCGCCGGGGCGGCGGCGGCGGGGCCGCTCTTATAGCGAGCGACGCCGAGCACCGGGCGGCTGCGGCACCTGTGGCCGCCACACGTGCGCGCTGCGCGGCCGCCAGCGCGGCCGGGGCGCCCCGACGGGGCGGGGATGGGCGGCGGGGCGCGGAGGCGGCGGGCGCCCCCGGGGCGGGGCCGGCCGGGGTGCGGGCGGGCGCCCCTCGCCTGCCCTCGGAGCGGCGGCAGGGACCGGCCCAGCCCTCGGCACCCAAACGCGAAGGTGCGTTGCCCCTGCCGCAGCCGAGGGGAGAGGCGAGGCCGCGCCGAGGACCCGCACGGCAGAAAGGGGCGTCCTCCGGCCGCGCCCCGCTACTTTCGAGAATTATACACCGGCTCCTTGAGGAGAACCGCTGGCCGACATTGGTTTGAAGCGCTCAGAGGCTATCGATTGCCGTGTAATTTCACCTCCCCGTAGCCCGTGTGGTTCTGTTGCGACTGTTACCGTGTCGGGCACCGCTGGTGACAGCCGGTTCGCCCGCGAGGAGCGTGTGCTTCCTGCACGGGAAGTGCCGCGGAGAGGAAACAGTGCGTTTCCTCCCGGCTTCCCGACCAGCCCTCGCTCCTTCTCCGTGGGAAAACCCAAGTTTCACTGGCGTGGTCTGAAGCAGAAAACAATCACAGAGTTTATTTCCTTCGTCTCTCCCTCCCTCCCTTCCTTTCTCTCTTTCCTTCCTTCCTTCCTTCCTTCCTTCCTTCCTTCCTTCCTTCCTTCCTTCCTTCCTTCCTTCCTTCCTTCCTTCCTTCCTTCCTTCCTTCCTTCCTTCCTTCCTTCCTTCCTTCTCTTTCTTTCTTTCTTTTTCTTCCTTCCTTCCTTCCTTCCTTCCTTCCTTCCTTCCTTCCTTCCTTCCTTCCTTCCTTCCTTCCTCCCTCCCTCCCTCCCTCCCTCCTTCCCTTCCCCTCTTTCTCTCCCTCTCTTCCTTCCTGTCTTTCTTTTTCTTTCTCTTTCTGTCCTTTCTCTTCTTTTCCCCTCTTTCTCTTGCCACCCAGGTGCTTTTTATGCAAGAGACGAGTCGATTCCATCTTATACAGCCTGAAAAAAAAAGGAAAAGTAGTCTGGAGAAATGATTCTTTCTTTTTCTTTAATTCCTCCTTTCTTTCTGTCTTTCTTTCCCCTCTCTCTCTTTCTTTCGTCTTTCATCTTTCTGCCTTACTCTTCCCTCTTCTTTCTTTCTCTCTCTCTTCTGTGGTTTATTCTTTGAATGCTTTTGCATTTGAATGAAATGGCTAAGGAGTGACACTAGGGTTAATAACGCACGGTTGTTCTTATGAGTGACTCGGGGTTACTGTCCCGTTTTAGAGCAGATTTTTTTTTTCTTTTAGCTGCTTATGAAGTTGGAGACAGAACTGCGGAAGGAGGGAATCTGCTACTGTGCCTGTGGGATTAGTGTGAATCCCTAGGGAACGGCCCCCGGTGAATCCTGTCCCCTGGGGCACGCTGGAGCCGTCCCTCGGTGACCGAGCAGATGCTACCGGGTTTGTTTCAGCAGGGCTGCAGGCAGGCAGGCAGCGGGGAGAGGCAGCGGGGTGTTTGGATCAGGGATGTGACAGCCTCGGAGTGCATCGGAATTGCTCTGTTTCTCCTGAACACCTCTTATTTATGCGCATAAACACAGCCGAAAGGGCACACGCACACACACACACACACACACACACACACACACGTGCACGCACAGCCCACACCACAACCCCGGGTAAAGTCCACATTTGTCTTCATAAGCCCTTCCCCAGCTCCCCATCCAGGCCGGGAGGCAGGAGGGAACCATGCCAATTACTTGTGCGAAAGGGAGCCAGGTCTCCATCCATTACCGCGTCCCCTGGGGTGCCTGAATGCAACTTCATCTCTGAGGGGGGTGAACTTGAAACTGAAAGACACTGGGCTGAAGCGGGGTTGGGCTCTCCTTATTTATCGAAATCATTGCACCAGAATAGCCAAATCGTACTTTATGGGGATTTCTTTCTTTCCTTGTTTTAAAAAGCCATATGACTTATTCTAGCTGTCCCTAAGCTACCGTGCCTCGTGAACAGAAAGCCTCCTGGGGAAGGGAGGGAGAGGAAGAGGAAAGTGGGAGACACCACCACTTTTTGCCAAGTTGCTGAGAAGCGTCCAGCTCCCGCAGAAAGGCCCGAGCAGCCTGCCCTGCCCTACCAGAGGCGGAAAGCCAGCCCGTGGCACACACAGCGGGGCTCCGTGGCCGATCCCGGCGGCAGAGGGAGGCGGAAAGCGGGGCTCGCTTGCTCGCCCGCTGGAGGAAGGCGTGGGGGCGCGGGAGTGCTGCTGCGCCTGGGATGCGTGGGTGTTTGTCCGCGTGTCTCTGCGCGGCGCCGGCTGGCCAGGACGCTGTCAGGCCAAGTTCATCAGGTTTCCCTAAGGGAAACGTTGACAGCAAGGGAAAATTGTGCCAGCGGCGGCAAAGGCCACCGGGGGGTGGATTTCTAGGCTAAGCCACCACCCGCCTTCCGCCCCGCATGCCACCGGCCTTGCTTTGCCTCTGCGGCCGGGGTCTCTAACCTCTTCGGCGCTGGGCTGGCAGGGGCTGGGCCGCGCCTACGGGAGCGCAGGCAGCGCGGGCCCGGCCCTGCCCGCAGCAGCCACACGGGCAGCGAGGCCGTCCCGGCCCCGCCGCAGCAGCGGGAGCGGGGACGGGCGGCTCGGGCAGGCGCCGGGGGGCCAGACCTTCTCCTTGGCCGGAGGAACATCAAACCCCTTCAGTACTTTTAAAACGACCCTTTCTGGTGACGTGCTTATTTTTTCCGCCAGAAAGGCAGAAAATTCAGCCACTCTCCCACCCCCGCCCCCGGCGCCAGCCGCAGGTCGAGGAGGCGAAGACCGCCAGCTGTTCTAAGGGTCTCCTGTCCCACCTTCCCGGTGTCTTCTGGAGGCAGGGGCGGGGGTGGGCGCGTTGTCTCCGCAGCTTGCGGTGTGCATCCCGCTGGATTCTCCTCGGTTTGGCAAATAGGGGGTGAAGTATTCCCGCCCGGCTGGAGAGACACCCCTTGCCAGGTGCTCCTCGCTCCTTCCTTCAAATCGCCCGGGGCGCGATCACGGCGGCAGCCCGAGGGCCGGGGGTGCCGGGGGGGGGGGGAGGGGGGGCGGCAGCCTCCGGACCCCGGGGAGGCGTCGGGCTGCTGGCGGCTCCCGGGCGGCGGCTGCCGGCTCCCGCCTGCTCCCTCCCGCTGCCCCCGGAGGCAGAAGCTGCGGCAGGGAGTCGCAGCCGACTTTCCCCTCTGTCAGATCTTTCAGAGGTGCGAAGAGGAGAGAGCAGAGGCCACGGGGAGGAGAGGATTTTTTTCAGGCACCGTTTGGTCTGTCGCTTATCAAGCCCGAGAGGAAAAACTTTCCTTCGCAGTCCTTGGGACACTTTTTTTTTTTTTTTTCTGGAAGAGGGGAAGCGCTAACCTTTAAAGCGACGCTTAAAACGACAGCCCCTCCTGATGCTGGCCCGACCGTAACGCCCGCTGCGGTGCTGCAGCCGGTCTCGGCGCCGCAGCCCCCTCTGCTCCCCCTGCCCCACCGAGCGCGGAGGCTGCTGCCCGGGGGGGTCCCCAGGGCTCGCCGGGGACCAAGCCCCCTTGTCACCACCCCCCGGCGGCCCCCCCTCTCCCCGCCACACACAGCCGGCTCCTCGAGAAGGCGGCTTGAGCCAGGCTTAGCATCGCACGGGCCTGGTAATAGATTTTATCTTAATGTTCGCTGTTATTTCTATTCCTCGTGGGTACGTCCAGCCTCATGAATACTGATGGCAATAAACTCGCAGGCTTTGAGGGGCGAGTTCATTGGAGATCCGACCGTGCTGCAGCCCTACTTTCATGGCCCAAGATGCTCAATAAAGCGAGGGAGGCACGTATATACATATATAACGCATTTACTTGTCTCCCGTAGTTTTCTCCAGCTTCAAATGCAAGAAATAGGCAGATTTCCTTAATTGACTGAACTGCCTATCTCGGGAAAGTAATAAAGTAACCCCTTATTCCCACAGTGAAACGATTTATAAATTAATTACTGTAACCCATTGTATTTGATTTCTCTTTTTAGGATTCCCCAAAGATGAATACACTAAAGCTTGGGATATTAAGTATCAACGTCTGATCATAGTTTGCTATATATCCCGACTTTAAAAAAAAAAAGTTAATGTGGAGCTTATAGAACCGCTCACTCTAATCACTTCTGGATATTTTTATTTCACCAAACGTTAGCTTTACATTTTCTAGTCGCGGTATTTGTCCTACCCTGAGTGTCAGTGAGAGCACTGAGAGAAAACCTACAGTACATGTGTTACTTGGTGAAGTTCACGGAAAGTCAATATCCCATTTAGTGTAAAAGCTATTTTCCCTTTAGATGATAAAAATCAACCTTCAGAAGAAAAAAACAACCAAGCAACCAACCCTTTGGGTGAATGCACAAAAAGTATTTCCATGTCCTAATGAGGACTTTCTTTACATCAGCAAAGACCTGCTAATTACTGATGTACAAGCCGCAATAATTGCTTTTGCAGCCAAAGTGTAGAATGTTGTCATATTAAAAATTGAAGCGCTTGATGGTGATTTAAGTCCCAAGGTAGTTCACAACGCCCCTTTTCGGGAAAGTAAGGAGACCAGAGGAGCCAGGCAGAGGTCCGGTGGAAAATACTGCGGGTCCTGTTGCCAGTAAAGTTTCTCGCTCTTTTTTTTGAAGTGATGCAGAGGAATGAAAAAGCACACTGAGAAGCCCCTCCAGCGAAACACCTCCCAGGCCATGCTCGCTTTCCACACCGGGTCCGTGGGTAAACCGGCTGCTGGCTTTCACCCGCGCCCACCATCGCTCCCGCTGCCGGGACGCCCCATTTCGATGGGGCAACCCCCAAAACGCTGCCTTCCTCCCCTCCGAACGACGGGAGAGGGGCTGGGAGGGGGCAGGGGGTGGGTCGTTCGGCGAGTCTCCCCGCGCTCCGGGATGCGCTCGGCTGCCAAACCCGGGAGCGGAGCGCTCGGCTCCCCCCGCCCCCCCGCGCGAATCAAAGCACCTTCCGAGGGGCTGGGAAGTAGTTGCCTTGTCATGTAACACATTGCCCTGATTTATTATAAAATTTTAACGAAATCATGCATATTTTAACAGCCTTTAATCACTGCATGAAAATTTAATTCATGAACTGTAGCGCGTTTAAATAAATGAAGTGTTAATTCATTAGGATTAATTAATTTGTTAAAGGATTGTGTGCAAGGTTAAGGTGGAAGAAAAACTCTTTGTTAGTTTCGCGTCTTAATCACCAGGTTTGGTTAACAGTAAGGGGGGGGGGGGGGGACCCGCCAGGAGGGTTTGCCTGGGGCGGGGAGCCCGGGGAAGGGCAGCGCCGGCGGCAGGAGCGGGTCTGCGGCCGGCGGGGGAGGGAAGCCTCGGCCACCCCCGGCCTTCCTTTCGTAGCTGGGGCCGGGCGGGCCGGCGGTGGTGCCCGGGCCGGTTGATTAACTTAATCCTAGCCGAGCAGGCGGAGGCGGGTGCCGACGAGCCCCGGGCGGGAGGCGGCGGTGGCCGGCGCATCCCCTCGCCACCCGCCGGGCCGGGGACGAGGACTCCGCGCCGCCGTCCTGCCAGCGGCTGGGAGCCAGCGCCAGCACTTCTCCCCCCAAAATTTGGAGACAGCTCTAAGCCGGCCGGGGAAAAAACCATCACTGACACCGTTTTCAGTGAGGTCCGGATGGCCGCCGAGTCGCAGCCGCCCGGCCCTGCGGCTGGTCCCCGCTGCTCCGGCCGCGACCCCGGCCCTCAGACGTGCTGCAAGGGGAGAGTGACCCGGGAAGGGGACAGGGACCTCTCTCACCCATGCCCGCTCCCCGGGCTTCCCCGGAACATTTTGCCGGCTTGAAACCGGCACCTGATGACCTGGCTTATGAGCATCAGGTGTGCATGGTAGTCGCCCGATGGATTTTGACATTGTCCGTCTGGCTTCTCTGAAAACAGCAGACAGCACCCACACAGCTTGGAAGAGCACTAGAGAGGAGACAATGCTTTCTACCGAGAAAAGCTGAAAAAAATCAGGAATACTAAACTTCATTTGTTTTTCAGCCCAGTCTCATCCTCCCCCGCTATCTCCCACCACGTTCGCAACTCCCAAAGCACATGCAAGCTTTCCTCTATGCCAGCTGTGCTTCTCCCTCCATCCTTCAGCTAATGAGGATGGCTTTTCCAGTTAGAGCTAAGGGACACTGAGGCAGCAGCTCAATGTTGGGCCACGAAGGCAGGACAGGCCACCCCTTTAGGCCAGGCCTGACAAGCTGGTGGCTCATCACAGCTGTACAGGACTGCTGCAAGGGACCAAGGCGTAGGAAAGGCCAGACCTGCATTAGTAGCCAGAGGGGATTGCTTATCACCTCTGTAGGCAATCCTTGGAACAACGGTGAACCCCCACATCAAGTTACCTCGGAGCTGCTTTTCCTCTCATCCAAGCCTGGGCGAGGGGAGAAGGAAAAAGCCTTAGTCTATTCACGTGGGATGGTCCTATGCCAAAACCAGCAAGGAAGGAGTGTCATCTTCACGCTTTGCGACACATTTACCATAACCACAGTAGAGAGGAGGTGTGTAAAGACTGTTTTTCAAGTCTATGGCTGATGGAAGTCTGAGGCAGGACTTCGATGCTGTGCAAGAATTAGGATCAGACTTAGGAGGTTTAAATTGCCTTTAAATGGCATTATTTGATGAGGGAAATAGCTGTGAAATGAAGAAGGGGGAAGGAAGGGAGATGCAAGTTAGCACACCTTGTATTGTGTATACAAGCTATGCATTGTCTCTCTTGACCCCTTTTTAAAGATATTTTAAAAAGAGACAATAAAGCACATTCAAAACCAATCACAGCCCAAGTCAGTATCTGGTGCTGGTAGGTAGAGCTGTTCCAGCAGCCATTCACCTGAGGAAGCAATAGCAAGCAGAACTGGGCTCTCACAAGGCCTCCAGGGAATCATGGAGAACGCAGGTCCCTTGCCAGACTGTGTGTAGGTAAAACTGCCTACAACAAAGTGAAAACCCGACCCTAGCGTTCTTGCTCTTAGGTGTAACCCAACAGATTTCACTGGCAATGAACTGAGGCTGGTAGCAATCTCACTCTTCTGGGTTACCAGTACTCCTGGAGAGCGTTCTCCTGTGTTACAACCTGCAAGTTGCCTCGTATTTAGTACAGTTAGTATTATTAGATGAAGTAAAAATTTTATGAGCTATTAAATATCACTAGACATCATAGATCTCATCTCTACATCACTTTGAAACATCTATTGTCTTAATCAAAATTGCAATAGTTAAGTTTCAGATCTTGTATATTCCCATTCAACATTACTACATAACGAGGTAACTATCATAAAAAATTAACAGCAATGAACTCTCGTTTAGGCCCTTTTATTCGGAGAGCATGGTAAGTGCAGCAAGAGAGTAAGCAAGCACAGCATTGACAGAATGCATCCTGGAGGACTGAAGCCCCATGTATGGCCAACAAATTTATAACCGAAGAAACCCCATTCATTACATACAGCTTAAATTTTTAAGTTGATATTGCACCAACCACTCTCTCAAACTTTAAGCCAAAAGGAATACAATCTACATTAACCAAATAACGTGCAGAATCTAGAGTGTGGTAGCTGTTTTAAAGGCACTTAATTACTAAAAACCACCCCCCCCCCCCCCCCAACAATAACCCAAACAAAACAAACCCCAGCCAAACAAGACTAAGATACAAGAATTCAGATCTGTTTCAGCTTTACAACTTGTGAAACATAAAATGCTCCTACTTATAGCACTGGATGCAATCACAATCTGCTCACTGTATCTGCAGTTCAGATCTGAGGGTACGAGAGAGCTTGGAAATCAAGTAATTACAGGTAACTACAATAACTTCCTTGCCACAATGTAGGAAGTCACCAGCCCAGAGCTAGGAAGCTGTAAGTGATGATCTACGTGCTCCCATGACTGTTCCAAGTGAAAAGCCAGTACTTGGCCTGAAATGCCTCACTCTCTGTCCCCGCTTGAGAATAAGATACAGAGTTTATGACTTTGATCTTCAGCATTTTTTTTAACCTTAGGCTCGGCTCTTCTATCTATTCAAATTGCATGACATGTAAAATCAAAATATCCATATTGAAAAGCAAGCCCATAAGCGGTGCTCCTGTCCAAAGGACCAGGAGGTACCATGAAAAAACCCCAACATTTTCCTTTATTCTAGTTTGATTTCAGGTATGATACCAGTTATATTTGTGTTTCCATCAGTGAAAATTACTTGTGTATCAGAAGTATGCTGGAGTCTAAAATGAAGGCCATAAATGCACCTCCTCCCAAACCCACAATAAAACAAAACAATGACCTTAACGCTTATTTACTGCATATTTGCAATTGCTTTGCAATACAAGCATGTTTTAAGAAGGTATTAGAGATGTATTTGAGAAGCCCTTGCCTCTTCTCCCAAAGGGTTAAATCAAGGCAGCATTTTTTAACTTAATAGTAAAACTAGTCAATCAAGTAGCAGCTCATGGTTTTGCCAGCTCCCTAATTTTTGAAAAATATGTTAAAATTGAATGACTAGATTTTTCTGTGAACATTAAAATTCAGGTAGTATACTGAAAGCAGTATATGAAAGCACAACGCCATCCTGCCTGTCACCAGGAAAGGGTCCTTGCATGTATGGCTTGAATGATGATTTTCTGGTAAAGCCGTTTCTCAAAAAAGAAAAGAACGAACACACCAGTTGCACGAATGGATGCACACATTACAATGTGAATGTAGTTCTTGTTCAAACCGCTTACAGGACTTAACTTTACAAAAGATGAGCCAGTCTATTGAAATTTTCCAAGTGGCTATCCCTCTTTTCAAAGGGACAAAAGGCAGCATATGGATTTTTCATATCATAGGTATTGATGAAGCAAGGACGTCTGTTTGTAAGAAATGCCATCAGAGGCCTATATAGAACGAAAAATCTGCATCTTACAATTAAATATGCCCTTAAGAAAAACTTAAACACAATAATGCAAAGAAACCAATTTTGCTCTGCTGCTTAATTAGGTCTCCTGCCTGTAGTAGGCCATCACATTATGTTGACCTATGCAATACTTTATGGAAGAGTCACCTCCAGAGAGGCCGAAAGCCATTTCCATCAACTGTATCGATGCTGACACTAGAATGGTAATATGTCTAACAAGGAGGAGGAAGGGAGATTTGATTTTTCTGTGAATAAGCTCACATTTATATTTTACAAAACTTAGATATTTTCCAAATTATGGGGAAAAAAAAGTTTCCCCGTTCTTTTTGCTAATTCAATATTTGAGGCGACATCAAGGATTACAGTGCTTATAACATGTTTTATTAAATTCACATAGAAAAGCATGCAGTATTAATGTAAAATGGTACAGTATTAATGTAAAATGTTCAGTGCACATTAGGTAAACAAGTCATTAGCATACAAACCCATTTTTATGGTCTATACAGGCATACTGAACACATCTAGAATAACAATGCTTTTTGGGAACTAAATTAAAAATTGTGCTTAACTTCAAAAAATACAAGCCATGTTTGCAGTGTTCAAGAAGAGATGTTTTCTAACGGAAGTGCTGTAATCCTGAAAAGAAAGAGGCTGCTACCTTACACCCACTTAAAACAAGAGTTTCAGTACAGTACAGTGCTATGAAACAGTCCAAGCAGCAACGTTTCCTCTGGGAGGAAAGTTTTATGGCAAAACTGACATTGTTTTATAGCAATTTCATGAATCCATAGGATATATAGCCAGTAGCTGCCTTACATGCACAAAATGTAATCTTTAGGAATGGGAAACGTAACCTTTAAAACAAATTCTTACATAAATGGCTGATTTGACAAGACCACTTAAAACTGTCCTGTTCAAGGGAGTCATTAGCTGTGCTCACAACTGGAAGATCATGTAGCTTGAAAACTTGAAAAAACCTCCCAAACCCCCAAGTAAACAAAATGCCCAACCAAAGGAAAGAATTTGGAATGGTTCGTCCCTAGGAAAGAGCTTGTAATGGGCAAGGGAATGTTCAGTTTTCACATAGTCGAAAAAGACAGGATCAGATTGCATGGAAGTCATTAAAAATTAAGTTCACCTGTAAATATTAAACATTTGCAGGTTGACGACTTTGAGTTACGTTCGATTTCCAAGCAGAGTCAGTTTTTGGTGGTTTTCGATGGACTAGCACTGGAAAGGCTGCTTTGAATTTTCCTCTTGGTCGACTGACTGACATTTTTATTTTTCCTTTCAGCTATAAAGGAAGACACCCAAGGAGGATTCAGCTGATTTTGCAGGTCAGATGACATCTTTAAAAAGCAGGAACCGAACTTTTGTTCTTCAAACAACCTTTGTGAGTTACTGAATAGTAAACTCTGTGAAAAGTCTCTTTGAAATAAACAGTTTGGAGGTTTCATATCACTAGCCACTACGTTTTGGCCTGTAAACAGCGGAAAGTGGTCATTCATATCTAGCTCAGATGGGGAGAGGATGGAAAACGTAGCGGGTTTCCAGCCAGTTCTGTCAACTGCTAGATCGCTTGTCTCTGGACACTTCATACTTTGTTCCTCGTTCATCTCTTCCAGTTTCTTCTCAGTTTCATTTAGAAGCTTAGAGCACTCTGTTGACTTTGAAGAATTATCAAGATCGGAGGACTTGAAATTATAGCATGGACTCTTGCTGTTGTCTGATTCGGACATCATTGAGTCCAACTCAGAAATTTTATCGAGGTAGGCAGCATCCATAGATGCCTCACTGGAGGTTCTTGTGCGATTCATTTCGGAACAGCAGAGAGTATGTAACCTTTTAGGTAAGCAAGAACTTGTTTTATCACTGGACTTTGCTGATGTCTCATCTAACTGACCAGCTACTGAATTTTGCTCTGATTCATCAAAATCTAAGTTCTCAGCAAAATTTGTTGGGCAGGTCCCCCAAAAGCCTGATTTTCCTGTAGTAAAACAGTTGAGCTTCTTTTCGCTATTACAGCTGCTTGTGTTGTGCTCTGGAGAATCTTTGCTGCAATCATCTGAAGTGTCACAAAACTGTTCAAATTTCAGTTTTCTCAGGAATGTTGATGGTTTCCTTGCATTTTCTTTTCCATCAGGAGTGTTCAACTGAAGGCGACTGAGAGACAGAAAAGGAGTGCACGGTGGTGGAAGATCATAAAGTTCTTCATCCTTATATGGGGTACATTCCTCAATTTTATTCCACTGCTCTTCTAAGCAGGCATCCATATTTGTAGTATTTTCATCCAAGAGAACCCCCTGACATCCTGGAAATAGTTCTTTCTTTGGGGCACACTGGGTGTTTGAGCCATTTGAACCATCTTGACTAGAAGAGCTTAAACAAGTTCCACCACTTGTCAGCTGTTCAAGACTGTCAGGACTTTGACTGGTAGTCAAAGCTTTTTTCTCCTCAAGCTGGGTTTTCAAACATGTTGTATCTTCACTGCTCTCAGCTCCTTTAGCATCTGTGGAAAGCACTCTCTCACTAACAGCACTCACTGTCTGGGTTCCTTCACCTGCATTTTTCAGCTGTAAAAGCTGACACTCCATTTCTTCTATGTATTTATCGCTTCTTTCCAGTGCCTTTTTCAGACGGTTCATTTCACGTTCACTTTGTTCTACTTTGGACTGAAGTGCAGCTACTGTAAACCTACCAAATCTGCAAGAAGTAAAAAAGAAAGAAAATATTAAGCTGGAAAAAAGACATTCTCATCGTGCTTTGCGAGCTCATTTCAACAAAGAGCAAAGCTATTAAACATTGTGTTAATTTGAAAACAAAAGTCATAACTTTGCTAGTTATGAAAAAGAATAAATCATCCTATATAATGTACAGGTGGAGGTGAATACCTGAAAAACCAAAATTAAACTATTAGTGGTAGTAAGGCAATAACAAGCAGATTACCCTTTCAGGGGCTGGTTCTATCAATTCAACTCAAATATGCATGAAGAATTATCCCCTAAAACAATGGCAAAGATTTATGATAACATTTGAACAGTGGTCCACATCTTGAAATATTTACATTCAATCATTTTCCTACAGTACAGCAGTGCTTTACAATACATTTTTTACACAATGTCACCTTGTCAAATATAAAATGCCAATATGAAATTCAGAAATTGCAATAGTCCTTTGAGGTGGTTTAAATACTTATATAGACCATTTCAATTATGTTCCTGTTAGATATACAGCTTTTCCTCGGCCATTGCGTGGATGGTACTTCCACTTACTTCAGAGCTACTTGTTTTTTTGAGCTTTACAACTGGAACAATCTAATTTCTTCCTTGACTCCAATACAAAAACACCTGCCACTTATGGTTTGTGAAAGTTGTGTGTTCGTGGGGCTTCCAGCTTGAGCACATTTTCAACTGCCAAGATATGGACTTGCCTTCCCCCCATCCTCCACCAGCTTTCAAGACCGACCTTCCCCAGAGGGCAGGTGAAGGTTTCAGCTATATGCCCTGACTAATTCTAACCTGTCACTGACAGGTGGGCACCAGGGAATTCCCTGCTCCATCCGAGGCTTTCAATTTACAGAAAGAAAAAACAATTAAAGTTCCGGTATTATTAGGAAGGAGGGAAGGATCTGCAGCCACCCTACAACTCTGACACATAAGGTTTTATATCACAAAGAAATGACAGTTCTGTATGGGGGCTTACACTAACCTCTGCGTTCCATCTTGCAGCTCCATGTTGCAGCCCAAGTTTATATTCACTCTTCCAGCACAAACACTGCCTGGAATTTCCACCCTGTTTCTTTGTCTGTTTGTCTGTTCCTCCTTCAGCATCTTTCAGAGTCACAGGGAATTCCCGTTCCATTTTCCTCATTCCATCCCTTCACCCCTTTGCAAAATGCTCCCACTGCAACCCTTAGACCAGTGAGGACTGGAGGTGGTGTATCTGTGGCCTGCGACTGTGGTATATCTGTGTATCTGTGACTATGCTGGCAAAATATCCATGAATCTATGCATGCATTTCCAGCAAAGAACTGAACTGTATTTTGTTTCTTCAATTCCTGAGCCCAAAGCAGTAGGAAACCACTCTATGCTGACAAATGCAATATAGTTAAAGTGGGCAGTCGGGGAAAGGAAAAGGGGTATCACAAGCCCCAAACAAGTTGGCGATCAGATCTACTGACAGATTTCACCATTCAACTGCTGCTGCATATTCAAAGGACTTTGAAGGTTTTGGTGTAGATAGTTCAGTGGCGGGGAAGATTTACACAACAATCTAAGTCAGTTCTTTCACAGAACTGCTCCTAAACCACTTTTAAAATCAGATCAGCCTAAGGTCCACACAGTTTTGGTATGTGCCACTCACTGCTTTGTAGACAAAAAATGGCAAGGTAGTAGTTTTATATTTAGAATAGGAGTGTTCACTTAGTAAGATTTTTTTCTCCCTAAAAGAAGCTGGCTGGATTGGAACTCTACTGAGGCAAGGACTCCCCCTCCCTCTGCATTATCTCTGCCCAATTACCTTTGTCTTCATAAAAATGAAGACAGACCATTTTTCAATTGCTTACTCTATGGGTATCAAGTTTTCTCAACTGATTATAGCAGTTCTTCCATTTCTGGTTGCATGCAAGAGGGAAATGGGAGAAAAGGTGCACACAACTTCCTCCCTCTCCCCTATGAAATGAGATAAAGGCAGAATCACCGACAGCTCAGGAATGTTTCAATTATATTTTCAGATGAAGGGAGTTACAGTGAAACAAGCATCCTTATATACAACACATTTTGGCTTATTCCCTCCTTCAGTAAAAGGAACTCAGATTTTTTTTAAAATACTGAAGGAAATACTGTAGCACTGCAGGGCCCAAGCAAGACCCTTCCTGCTTCCTAGAGTGATTCAAAAGTATTTATTTTGCCTTCCTCTAACAGACCTGTTCACACAGCCTCACAGGAGCAAACCTTACACTGCTTAATAAAGGATAAAAATATGATGCAAAAATACAATTTAGCCTAATAGCCAAGTGAGAGATGGGGAAAAATGCTTATGTAAAATAAGCAAGATTTTCTGGGGTCTGCTGTAACAGACACTTTGACATAAAAATTAAACACATTTACATTTATATGCATACCTGGCAATTCTTTTTTAATGGAAGAATGGTGTAATATGTTTATTTAATGCAAATAGTGTTAGTGACAGCCTGAAATTTGCTTATGAGGAAGAAGCACTGTATTCTCAAGTGCAACTTTTATAACAAGTGTCCTCAGGTTAAAAAAACCCCACAGTATGTTGTTCAAAGCCAAACAGCATCACTAATATGTTAATTGTTGTAGAGGGATGTGCTTGGGAATTTTGGTTTTCAGAAATGGAGCATCTGACATGCTGCCTACAAACAGTTACCTCTGCAGTTAAGCACCAGAACAGTAGTTGCTTTCTCTTCCTGCTTTGAGACTTGCATGCATTTATTTCCCAAATTTTCAAGGACATGGATTTTTAAGACAGCCATATTACAACACACATATTTAAAGCAATTACTCCAGACCAGAGCATGACATCGGTGTTTTAGTGACTGATCTGGCAGGTCAGCAGACAGTTTAAAAGACATGCATATTTTGGTTAAATAAGCCAGAACCCTCCCCACCTCCCCAAACCAAACCACTCTCCTAAGAGATCTTCTCTTCTTTTCCCTTCAGATGTACAGTGAGCAGTGCCATAGCCAAAAAGTTATGGTCTGATGATAATCATAATAGACTGCAGTACACTTACATTAAAATAAATTAAAGTTTGGCCTGACACTCTAGATAAATTATTTTTCCTGAAGTATTTGAACCATTTCACACTTGCTAACAATTTGATACATTCTTCAGTAGAAGTTAAGGTATTCATGTGCTAAAGAGCGCTTTTCATATCCTCACACATGGACAAAGTCTTTTCAGTGTTAGGTTCTTTAGTTCAGTTCTTTAGTTGTATCACTTAAACAATGAGTTTGTATCTCACTGCATTTGTTTCAAGTACATCCTCTCTATAGAAAACTGAAAGCCCAGAGAAACTCATAAAGTGAATAGAAAGACATTTCAGGTGGGATTTGGATCCTTCAACACAGACACCTAGTGACATTTTAGATGGCCTAAGGTCTTTTACATGACTGCTGGCCTCCAGCTATCTCTCTGGAAGGATACAGGTCTCCTACAGGTCCTGTATCACAACTGCCAGCCCCAGGCAGGTGTACTGGATATGTTATAGGGTCTGAGGTGACACTGGATGTCTAGATGAGCACTTGAACCCCACATTTCAGGACCTTTCCTCAGCTGAAGTCCTTCTTCTTGTCTCAGCATTACTCTAACTTGACATCCATCAGAAAGCTGCAGTCAGCTCTCATCTACAGCGAGCAAGAAGAACTAACATTATAGTTATAATGTTTGAGTAACCCTCTTTCATGTTATTCCACAACTGCTCCCTCAGTTAGGTTTGAGTACTCCTGAAGATGTCAACTTAGAAACTGTTTGGGAAGTTTAATAGTCTCTCACCCAAAAGAGAACAAATTTCTTCAGTTGTTTCTTCTTTTCTTATCTATCAGTTCTGCAAATTCAGCTTTAGGGTTTTATTTTCACACATCAGTGACCACTGACTGTAGCAGGTCTAGTTGAGCCCTTAACTCATATCAACTCAGTTTAAAACCACACAACCTCATACAAACATTTCTCTTTGTGGATAGTAAGCAGCTGCAGCAAATAGTTTTCCTGTATAATCATTTACAGAAGACTGGGGCTGCAAGGATGCAATGGAAGATGACTCTCCAGTTCTAATCACCTGATGGTGCAAACAGGGGACCGCCCTGTGGCTCACATACATGAGCATGATCCATCCTCCAAAGGAAACAAAAGGTGAGAAGTGGGAAATGACAATGTACAGTCAGGGCTTGTCACAGTTCGAGATCAGGGCAATGCCAGAGTGCACAACCAAACCCAGTCCCATCAGTTAGATACACATTTTTCACTTGGGTTCTGCAGTTAGATGGGAAGAAAGAGGTAGGAAATCCAAGAACAAAACAGCTGAAAGCCCTACTAGTTTCTACAGCCCTTCTGTGATATTATGTACCAGATGCAGCTGGATGAGAACGAGTTCCGTGATCATCCTCTACATCAACTATGAAAGGTGATCTGCAGCAACATCTTGACCATATCCCAGGTTATATACAATTGCCTTAAAAGTGTGTCATATTTGCACAGGCGTGTTTAAGAAGAAAAACCCGTTACTGTCAGATGGGGGCCTTTTCCCAGCAAGCAAGGAAAAAAACCCAAAAGTCAAAAGATATACCTCAAGCATGTTGCTCTATTTAAGATCTGAAGCCAGAAAAAAAAAGAATCAGTAATGGAATTTGGTTCCACTGAAGAAAAAGTCCTGGGTATAGCCTACTACTGCTTTCCATTCTGCAGACTAGGCTGGCTGACAGAAGAAAGTGTACAATGGCTCCTTCTTGAAGGAAGTAGTAGAAACACTTGCTATAGCTAATTTTCTAAGCTTGTAAAAGAACAAGTTATTTCCAATACAAGCAAATAACTGGGCAGTAAATCCCCTCTGTCACACAGTTCACAGAGCACAAACTAATCTGAAGACACATGGCTTTCCCCATGAAATCTCTCCTGAGCATCAGGGAAATCCACTTTCTTCACATCACATGAGTAAGGCTAAGCTTTACTGTTTGTTGGATGACTGTAGAGCAGCAGGATTTGAAGAGAACAACAGCCACGGTACATTCTTTGAAAAGAGCTTCTTCTTCCACTTAGGGAATTTTGTGAATTCAGACAAATGTGCAAAGCCTTTCCAAGCATTTTAACATCTTTCAGTGAAGCAGCACTGGTCTTCTACGTAGGAAAGCCAGATTATACCCCGAGGTCGGTGAAAAGCATAAGCCAGAAAGGATTATCTCAGAATTACTACAAAAGAACACCGGAAAACCCACAAAACCAAGCAGTGAGATCTGAATGTCCTTACCCATCTGCTTAAGGTTTAGATCTTCACCCTGGAGTGTGTGCTTTCTCAGGGTTTAATGCTATGACTCAAGAACTCAAAGTTGTTTTGAAGGCTACTAAATAGTATTTTCTCCTCTTTACTTTTAAGGCCACACTGCAGCTGGTCTTTGAAGATGGCCACTCCTCTGAGACAGCGAGCTTTGCAGAGAGGTGAGAAAGAAGCCCAGTTTTCTACCAACGAAGACAGCAGCGTTCTTACCCTCTGCACCCTAGATGCAGGTTACTAGAAGCCTATTTGTAGGCTCAGTGAAATGCAGACTGGATTAAATAGTTTGGCATGAGTGGAAATATTTGAGTTAGATACAAATTGAATGTTGTACAGAATGACCTAGAAAGTCAACAGCCTTAGATTTCAGCATGCAGGTACCTGAAGTCACAAATCTAGACAAGATAAACAGTAAAACTGGAGAAAGGGAAAAAAAAACCCCAAACAGCAATAATAAAGCAACTCACAAAACCAGAGAAAAGAGATAATGCAACAATTTTCTGCATGTTACAGATAGTTTTTCAGACTGGGATTTTAACTGGCAGAAGAAATTAAATATTTAGGGAAAAGACTCCTAGGAAGCCTAGAAGTCTCGTTCAAGCTAATTTGAATCTAACCATTCATAAAATACACTATACCCTGGAGTAGATGGACTTGCTAGTTATTTTCCTTCAGGTAAAAAGCAAACATCCCTTTGCCAAAAATGCTTTTAGCTCTATTGTGTCTTGCCAATAGACCTAACAGTTTTCTATTTTAAGTAGAGCTGGAAGTAATAGGGCTTTATCATCCTGCAAAACTTAAGTTTTAGAAGTTTTCCTGATCCGCATCAGGCAAATGGAAGTCACTGAAAATTCCTCAGGAAAGAGAGCAAACAAAGAACAAGCAACAAGCACCAAACACTCAGTCTGATTTGCCTGAGAAATGGCAGACTAACACAGGCCTTCGGTAAAAATCAGAGCAAGAAACTTACCTCTATTTGCTTTTCAGACCTATGTCCCAACTATATGTTAGTATGGTATTCTGGTGAAGGTCTATTCTCAAAAATGTTTCATGAAAAAAAAAAATCTAATCAATCAACATCATCAATTAAAAAATTGTGTAAAAATCCCTGACATAGCTGCAATGTCAATTTTATTGACATACATGACATTTTTCAGTAGGTTTTAATGGATACAAACAAAGAAAAAACAACTCAAGACTATGATAAAAGGAGTTTTTTATTGACCACTGAAGAAGGCAAATTATATTTTTCCTGTGATATCAGAGGTAGAGTCTGTGTTACAAAGGGATCATTCACCTGCCATCAGTGTTTCCTTTGCTATAAAGCAAAGCCTACTAAAATAATTTAGGTTGTGATATTTAGCTCCAGTGTCATTACGCACAAAATGAACTACATTTGGGATAAGGGGACTGAATGCTGACAAATCCTTTCAAAAATAACTTGATACAAGTTTTAGTTAGTTACCTAGCCAGTTGTTTAAGCATGAATCCATACCTGACAATCTGAAGCTAAGAAATATATGACAAATGAAACAATGGTGGTAACATTAAATTACGAAGATCCAATCTGGTAGCTATTTTAAATTGCACGAGAGAGCCATTCAGAAACTTTTCTCAAAATTTACCTTCTGAACAATTCTGAGTAAAGTACACTGAAACAACTGTACTGGCAAATCAGTGTACCTGCACAGAAAAGTTTAATTATAGTGACATTGTTGGGCTCTGATGCTTATGCCTTCAATTCTGATTTCATAAGCAAGGTAAGAAAACAGCTATTGCAACTCTTGTTCAGTGTGTGAAGCCTAGTTGAAAGACCTTTTAGATATTATCAAAGTTTGCCATCAGAAGTGGAAGAACATTTAAAAAATGTCTTGATGTTAGGTCTGGTCTAGATATTGACCAGACTAATGACTACAAGGGTGAAACTCAATTTATAAAATCTGCTAACAACACTAAGATGGGAAAGACTTCCTACCACCTGAAGGACACGACTGGAATTCAAAAGAATTGTTTTTAAGTTTGACATGTGCATCAAAACATCAACCTGAAGAAAGCCAATAAATGGTTAAAGTCCCACACTTTGGAAGGGGACATTAGCAGCACAAATGCAAAATGAGGTAGGAAGGTAACTTTCTAAGTAGCTATTTAGCAGAACTGGCACTAGCGATTTGCGCTAGAAGTGCCAGGTAAAAGGAAGCAACAAAAAGGGTATTGCAAGGTATCAATATATGATGTTGAAGAAAGACACAAGTCTGTTCTTCCGCTCTACTTAGTGCTACTGAGGCTTCATTGGGAATCTACTACCCAGTTCTAAGCATTATGGCTTCAGAAAACCATAGACACTGGAAAGCTCTGAGAGTACAGCAAAACCAAGTAAATCAGAAGTTTTTTTTTCTCTTAAGTCTCACTTATATAGGGGAATTGGACAAATTCAGTCTAGAAGACATGACTAGGACTGAATGGGTATAGGTAGGGTGAATTAAAATTGCTAAATTTAAGGTGCGGAAGGGTATCTTCCAGGACAAATTTTCCTTGCTTAAACTTAAAATTCTTGTAGTACACCACTGGGCTCAAAGTAAAACCAAAGCTGAAGATAGCAGAAGCAGTGCAACTGTCTACACTCCTGAAGTGTTTCAACTGTTCCTGGCCCAGTTTAAGCCTGATTCAACTCACGTGCTCAATTTCCATGCAAAGTTCTAGAGTTAGCATGGGCCAAAAATCATTCCCAACAGGCAGGTAGGATGTGACAATTTGTTCTGGAGACTAAAAAAATTTTAATAGCAGAGACATGGACAGGCCAATCTAGCTGGCATCCGGGTTGCAAAACAGACCCTGACACTGTCCAATTTCTAATAACATTTGGCTATATCTGTGCTTCTAAAGAAGAAAGTGACTGGTTATTGTTTTAGGCCACATTGGCAAAAGATGGGAAAATAATCAGCTTGCAACAAAGACTAGTTCTTCACACACACCCCCCTCTGATATCTAATTTTTCTGACCAACAGGATGGTAAAGCATGCACAAGCTAGGAGAAATGAAAATTCTCTCCACTGGGGAGTTTACCTGACATCAGTAAAGTAAAATCAAGCTAGATGATTTGGTCTCTTCTAGCCTTTCATTTTTAGGATTTATTTAGCTACATCTATTTACTTTTCAAGTTTGCCATCCTTGCCAACTCACTCTTAAATCTTATGGGAAAAGATATTCCATGCCATTAAAGCCCCCTCCATTGCCAAGACCTTAAACAGGGCTCTATCTCCCTTATTAGGGGACTTCAGAGCAGAATGTACTTTTATGCATTTAACAGCATAGCACAAGGATCATGCATCTTCTTTCCTGTGGTCTTGAATGACAAGCAGTCTGGCAAGCAAGCTCTCTATAAGGATGAATTTCATCTTTCAGGAAGTGAGTTGTGAACTAGAACAAAATCCAGAGAGCTGGATTCACACATTACACGGGTACCCCTCAACCCCCTTCCTCAAAAGCACCATATAAACCTTTGGCCAATGCTGCTCTTAGCTTTCTAAGTTCTAAACCAACGAGAGAAAAAAGGTAGAAAACCAATGAAAGGAAGGAACACAACTTTAAAAATACAAACATGCTGCTTCACAAAGTACTTCCAAGGAGAGGTACCTTAGCACACAGCTGTAATCAGTATCACAAAGTTTCTGCTTTTTGAAGTCGTTGTCATTTATGTTTTAATTGTTTAAGACAGAGTATTAAATACAGGTGTCAGTTCTGGGAATGATGTTCTCATACTGCAGAAGCTCGATTCTACATATCTTGCCCAGACACAAAGCTATCAGGGACTTTCCTTGAATAGGGAGCCTAAGTTCACAGAACAAATCCTGAAGGCAGCAAAAGGAAGAACAAAACAAAACATATCCAAACAACCAGAACCTCTGCACTCAGTAACAGACTTTTTACTTTGACCGTATACCAGATTTAGAAATTTCCCTATAACAACAAGTTAACTGTAGAATTCAACTAATAAACCCAGTCCTTCAATATTGGCCAGATAATGCAAGGAACAGCACTTGTAGTCATGTCATATCCTTCACTGTAGACTTGCTGCTATTCTGTAAGTTGCATTTGTCACCCAAGTCTATGAGGATAAAAATTCTGAAGTCTACCTGGAGACACATATGCAGCACCATGTACACCACCACAGTTTTAGGTTAAAGTCCTACAACAGTTAAACAGTCTATAAATAAAATATGGTAGCTTTTAAAATATTCACATACTTTTGGGGTGATCTACTATCAACTTCAGCTTTTAGTCGCAAATTCTCTCTTAAAAGGCTATTGTTTTCCATGTTCAGTTTCTTATTTGCCTAAGGAAAAGAAAAGGAAAAAAGTAAGTATACAGTAAAACAGAAATGACTTCTAATATTTATAGGACAAGCTGTTTCTCCTTTTTAAAGAGACAGAACTAGAAATGTGAAGGCAGGAAACAGCCTTCAGACAGGGACACCACTTAAAAATCACCATGGGAAATGGCTTGCAAAACTGAATAGCGAACAGACATTTTTTATTTATATTCCCAAAATACATCGCAAGTGTCCTATCTAGGGAAATAAACACAGCTATGTTAGTTAGTACAGAAAGTCATTAAGGAGATGTACTAATGGCAATTCCATGTTTTTTTTTTCCACATGACTAAATACGTTAAGTACATTAACATTACAATGTGCAGGTATCAGCAAAACTAATGTTGAACAGCTTCCTCCATTCCAAATTAGGGTAAGATCACTTTGGGTTTTTTGGCTTGTTTTTAAAGCATAGTTATCCTATGGATGTAAATCCATTACGACAAGCTATTTGCAGTCTTTCTTCACTTTCTTCCAGGATGTTGTGATTCAGACTCCTGATTCACAGCCCTTCTTACTCGTTGAATTGAGGTCAATTCCTTCTTCTCAGTTCAGCGGACACCCTTGTTAACAAGATACTTCATATAAAGAGAAGTTTTCCTGCTGCCGTGTTTCAGAACAATGAATGCCGCCATCCTAACAAGTAGAAAATACTCTTTGCACTTCATAGTCTGCTCAATCTCCGTATGCTGAAAACAGCACCACCAGTCCAAGACTCGTAATTCATAGCCTCAATCAGACAATGCTTCCAATGCATAATAAAAGTATGATCTAGAGTTAGATCTGAAGAAGGAGCTATGCAACTGGGCTCAGGAGTGAAACGTACTTTTTCAAAAGCATCAAACAGTGCAAGAAGAGGGGCAGAAAACTCTAAACGCTTATATAAATATCCCCAGCAAGCTCTCCAAGTGAGGCTAAAACAGTGGGGGTAGGGGAATGGAGCAGAAAAAAAATAAACACCTCCCCCCAACACCACGATATTCCTAGGGGCAGAAAGAGTAAATAGAGACTTCTGGTAAAGAAGAAATGGGAAGGGTTAGCCCAGGGCTTGGGTGCTTGAGTGTCAACTATTTGGTATTTAAAATATAAAAGCACAAAAATCTAGCCTGAAAGCAATGAGTAAGAATCCAAAACACCTCACTTCCAAAGGAGCATCAAACCATTTGACAGCATGGCCAAGACCTTTCTCTCTTTCTAGAGACGCAGTTCCCCGAGTCATACAATCAAATAGGAAATTGCATGACTTGCATAGAGTTGGTAGGTAGGGCATCCACCAGGCACATGGCAAGGCAGGACTGAACCTCTCTGGTGTCCTTCTTCCAGACAGTGCTCTACCCTCCAAGCCAGTAATCTGCAAGGGATACCCACTTGCAGCACAACATCTAGGTTAATGAGTCCATGGAACCGCATTATTAATGAGTGTACTTTGTCTAGTATTTCTACTACTGGGTTTGTATCACCACTTCCATACTCATTATGACTCCACTCAAAGTCATAACGCTTACTTTGGGAGTCTCTGCTCTAGGACATTAAATGATAAAGGTGGCTGCTATTTCCTGACTCAGTCTGGTTTTAAAAAGAAAGTGATGGCAACCACATTTTCTGACAGACCCTGCCTCACTGGGAAATGATGGGTGGTTGAAATCCCTGGGTCAGGTACTTCAGGGGATAAGAAGGTTTCTGGTGTACATGGGAAAGAGGTCTTGCTCTTCAGACTGAACAGCTCCTGCTGTTCAGACTGGGGTTGGTCAGTGCATGCTCAAAAGTGAAAAAAGGTCTAAAAGAAGAGCCAAGTGATTTTAGGTACTTCTGGAATTAAGCAGCTGTTGAACAAGGAACAGATGGGAAGAGAGTGCCTGGATCACTTTCGGCTGGGATAGAGTTAATTTTCTTCCTAGTAGCTGGTATAGTGCTGTGTTTTGGATTTAGCATGAGAATATGTGATAACACACTGATGTTTTAGTTGTTGCTAAGCAGTGTTTATACTAAGTCAAGGACTTTTCAGCTTCCCATACTTGGCCAGCGAGGAGGTGCACAAGAAACTGGGAGGGGGCACAGCCAGGACAGCTGACCCCAACTGGCCAAAGGGCTATTCCATAGCATATGACATCATGCTCAGTATAGAAACTGGGGGGAGTTGGCTGGGGGGCAGCAATCGCTGCTCAGGGAGGGGCTGGGTGTCAGTCGGCAGGTGGTGCATCACTTGTTTTTCCTGGGTTTTGTTCCTCTCTCTCTCATTGTTTTCCTTTTCATTACAATTTATTATTATTATAATTATTATTTTATTTTATTTCAATTATTAAACTGCTCTTATCTCAACCCATGAGTTATCTTACTTTTGCTCTTCAGATTCTCTCCCCCATCCCACCAAGGGGGCAGGGGGAGGGTGAGTGAGCAGCTGTGTGGTGCTTGGTTGCCAACTGGGGTTAAACTGTGACACACAGTTTAAGACTTGGTCCCTAAAACCCATCTAAACCTCTATTCATATCTAATCCTTAACCAAATTCAGAGACTCCATAAACTTAAACCCCTTTTCTTCCTAAGGTTGAAGTGATACCAAAAAAAACCCCAAACACACCCCTCCCTCAGTCCCTGCTATATTCTTCTTTTTACTTACTTAGGGAAAAAGTTAAAAATCTTAGTCACCACAAAAAACCAAGAGGCAGTACAGTTTAACTTTATGGGAAAAAAAAACCAAACCAAAAAAATTAGGCAGACAAGAATCCTTGCTGCGAACTCCCTTTTGCCAACTACAAGTGACTCTGAAGCTCCTGGGATCCTCTTAGAAGGGCAGATGATGTGTCCCAGCCTGTGAAGTTGAAGTCTGAGTCCAGCCAAGCTATTGAAAAAGCTGGTTTTGGAAACTCAGTTTACTCCTTGTAGTGCTTATCACCCAGTCCACTCAGGGCCACAATTGGCTTTAGACTACACAGAGGCAAATCTAGTAGTGTCCCATTAACAACAACAGAATGGCAGAACAGTATAATGTGGGCCTCTGAGTCTGTAGCACAGGAAAAGTGTAAACACTATTAACGCTTACAAAGGAAAAAAAAATGTCCTAAACACATAACACTTCGGTTTTGCAGGAGGCAATCCAGGACTGTTAACAGAAGAAATAAAGACAGCATTTTGAATAAATGCAAGTTCAGTTCTTTCCACCTTGCCTTTCAAATTAATCTTAAAATTTCACTCTTCTTCAATGTTTGACATGATCCTTCTTGTGCCCGCAGGTAGACTTTGCAAGATATTTTTATTTAGATGTATTTTCACATGACTATCTCCTGCACCCCTCCTTCTGCAATATCAGGTTTTCTTTTATATTACATTCAAGATGTATAAAAAAGCTGCAGGTTTCCAGTAAAGGATCTTCTGGTCATAAAATGCTGAAGCTTGTCTATTTTCAGTCAAAGGGTCAAGTTACTCTGTCTCAGCAAATTGCACCAAAAATATTGGCTAGCAGGGAGGGCAATAGTGCAAAATCTGCTTCAGCCAACTGTACTGTGTTTGGCTGCTGAACATTGTAAAATAGATATATTATATAGATTATTGCAAGCCTGAAAAATCTGGTCATCAATACTGGTGACAAGTGCTACTATAATCCAATTACCCAGTCATCCAGTGACAGAGGCGTTGAAGAAGAGTCACATACAAGACTCACTAGAACCAGCAATAACATCTGACACTTGCAAAGGCTATATGGAAATACTATGATACAGCAACAGTCACTGGAATTCAATTTTTTCCTCTTTCTTCTGGATCTATGAAGTACCCAGAAGTCATGCTAGCTCTCACTCCTGTTTAACTAACAGAAAACATTTACACTAGAAGATAGGTGAAGAAATGTATTTATTACCTCCTTTAACTTTTCCACATTATCCATCACTTTTTCATATATATCATTGGCAGCTTTCAGCTTTTTACTCCATTCCTCTGGGGTTTCTGGGCCACTGGTACTTGCTTCATCTGCTGACTGGCTAGTTTCCTCATTTTGGCAAGACAAAGCTGATGCTGTAGGATCCAGAAGAGATTTCAGCTGTGTCTGTAAACTGAGATTTTTACCTCTCAGATCTTCCACTTCTTTTTGCAGGGATTCTATTTCATCCTAAAGGTGTCAGAAATTCACAGGAATGAAAATAATGTGTGAGATTAATTAAATAATACT